>NC_048301.1:19482742-19767699 GCF_013100865.1 Trachemys scripta elegans | reverse complement strand
TGGTAAGACAACTCCCACCTGTTTATGCTCTCTGTATGTGTGTATATATATCTCCTCAATATATGTTCCATTCTATATGCATCCGAAGAAGTGGGCTGTAGTCCACGAAAGCTTATGCTCTAATAAATTTGTTAGTCTCTAAGGTGCCACAAGTACTCCTGTTCTTCTTTTTGCAGATACAGACTAACACGGCTGTTACTCTGAAACCTTTCATAACTAGCTTAGTTTTAACATTGCTGAGCATTCAGCAGATCCCAGCTGAACATAGAATATCAGGGCTGGAAGGGACCTCAGGAAATCATCTAATCCAACTCCCTGTTCAAAGCAGGCCCAATCCCCAGACTGATTTTTGCCTCAGATCCCTAAATGGTCCCCGACAAAGATTGAACTCACAAGCTTGGGTTTAGCAGGCCAATGCTCAAACCACTGAACTATCCCTTCCCCAGCAGCAGGCTACTTGGTTAGGTGCCTAAACATAGACTGAAGAGCTTAGCGTTAGGCTCCATTTTTGAAATCTTGGCCTTTGTTTTGGTTGCCACCTATTTAACTAAGATACTGACAAACAGATTAAAAAAAATATCTCTTTGGGAGAGAGTCAACCCACTCATGCTTTTACTTGGAGACTTGTGCTCCATTTCTCTGATGCTCAAAGGACTCTTATAGGAAAAGCTGGGATGACAAAACTTGATATTCCTGCTATTTTCAAGGTAAGAAACGCCACACAGCAAGTGGGCATAGAGCTGTTTAGTTCAGACCACCTGCCATTGCACTTGCCTGAGTGGATGAGTAACATGCACAGGTTGAACCCAAGATCCAAGGAGTGAAATGCATGAGCCGCGATTGCTTTTGTGAATGGTCCAGCTCCATATATAGTTTGCAGTGGTGTTGTAGCTGTGTTGGCCCCAGGATATATGAGAGGCATGAGGTGGGTGAGGTAACATTTTTTACTGGACCAACTTCTGGGGAGAGAGACAACCTTTCACTAACAGAAGTTGGTCCAATAAAAGATATTACTTCAACCAACCTTGTCACTCTTAAATTCATAGATAATCTTCAGTAAATGTGGTTGAGCCATGGTTTCAAAACAAAAATATATGCTCTATTCACCACATTGGATATGTACAGCTGGTTGGCTACCATTAAGTCTGTGTAACTGCCATAAATTGTTACATGTAGATAAAGGAGTTAGTAGCAGACACATAAACCTCTTATATCAGGGGGTAGCCGTGTTAGTCTGTATCTACAAAAACAACAAGGAGTCTGGTGGCACCTTAAAGACTAACAGATTTATTTGGGCATGAGCTTTTGTGAGTAAAAACCTCACTTCTTCGGATGCATAGAGTGAAAGATCACCTCTTATGTGATCTACACAGTAAAAGGGACCAAAGACCCATAGAAGATTGCACATGGTATTATTATTATATTATTGTAGCACCTAGGAGCCATTGACCACCTAGCCATTGACTAGGACCCCATTGTGCTAGGGGCTGTACAAACACAAAACAAAAAGACAGGTAGTTGGGCACCAGCGTGCCACAACTGTGTGTGCTAATGGCTGCTGGCAGCCACAAAACATATGGGCACCCACTTTTGCCATCTGTTAAGCAACCAAAAATGGGCATCCAAAACTGGAATCTGGCATGAGATGAATGTTCAGCCCTTAACTTAAAAACACAGTTAACAAACGCACACAATTCTGTAGATGCAAAGAGTTGTCGGTACCAAAATGGGCATCCAGGAATGGAAGTTAAGTTGAAAATTTGACATATTATGTCTCAACTTCCCAAAGAAATATCCGAGTTTCAAGCTTAGGCAAAACAATTAGAATGTACAATGCTTAATTTTGATCAATGGAGTTTATAGGAATTGCCTTGGAATATGAAAGGGAACTTGAAAGGGTCCGTCCATCCCCCCCCGCCTCCAGGTCCTAAGGATCAATATCTCAGCTTTCAAATGCTTTTTAAGAGCTTGGTGTATTTTTCTCTTTCTGATCTTTTACACACTGATCTTTGTCATTCTTGGGTAATGGAAAATGTTGGTTGTGTTTTATTTTTCTCTCCTCCTTTTTGCTCCTTGCTGCGGGAATTGCTGGAGAAGGCTTTTAAAATATAGACGTGCCAGGAAACAACTGGAGGGCACAGCAGTTTGAGACAAACCCAGAAACGTTTGGTACTTCTGCCTGCAGCAAAGACTGGCTTGAGGATGAGCCCAGGGGCTCTTGTGGTTATCTGCCCAAATAAATAATTTGTCTTTTTCGGGGAGGGAAAAATGATTGTTTCCTTTTCTTGGGCAGATGAAAATGTAAGGATCTCATCACAGAAAACCTCATTAATCTCGTTCTGGAACACAATAGTTTTATAGGCCTTGAGATACTTGTTGTGTTTACTCCTACCTAGTCACCTCCACTAGTATGCAATTCCACCAGGTCTGTGGCCTAGCAGATGGTCCTAACTAATGAAAAGAGCCCTTTTAATTAGTCCGTCTGAAGACATTTATTCACATTGGTGGGCGCTCCCAATAAAGTTTCAATGACAAGGATCAGTGTTGCTGGCTTCCAACAGTTGCCATCTGCTTGGTGGCAGAAACTGGCTATGGGATCACTGTTTGCATTTCCCACTTCACTGAGCTGGAAACAGGTTTAAGGCTTGGGGAAGAGAGGAAAAAAAGTATCCCAGTTACGCGTACAGCAGTTTGAAAGCTGTGGTATCCCTGCTTCCAGAACTAGGATTACAACAGTTTATCCTGCTATCTCTAACAACAATTTCAGAAAGCGGCTTTAGAATCCATGCTTATTTCTTCTGGCAGCAGATTTTTAATATTTGAGAATATCTTCAGTTTATTTGCTAAGGCTGTTACGTAGACTGTTGGCCTGCTTCTTAATCTGAACATTTTGAAAATATCTCTACTTTACTTTTAATGATCGCTACAAAATAATCTAAAAGGATTAAAAATGCAGCACATTGTCTCGGTAAGGCCCGTCCTAAGAGCCTAGGAGTTTGCATATTAAAGGAGACAGACTGCATATTAAAATCGAACCACTTAATGGCGACCTTGAATAAAACTGAGAAGCAGCATGGAATACTAGAGGATTTGCATGACTTTCTGCTCTAAAATTATCCCTCATTTTATTTGCTATGAACAGAGGAAGATGTTCATTGCATATTGGCAAATTAATTTAGGAAAACAATGCTGCCCATAAAAAAAAATGGAGAAATTTTATAGATTGCGAGGCGAGAAGGGACCATTGTGCTCATATATTCTGACCACCTGTATAACACAGATCATAGAACTTTCCCACAAATAATTCCTTTTGAAATAGAGCATATTTTTAAAAATGTGGTCTAGTGGTGAGAGCAGGAAACTGGGAATCAGGGATCCTAAAAATTCTTTCTGGCTTTTTAAATGACCTATTGTGTGGCTTTGGAAAAAAATACTTAATCTTTAAGAAACTAAAAACTTTTATTGACAACAATGGGCTTTAGATCTGGCTTTTAATGAATGTTTGTAGAGTTCTTTGAGATCAAAGAAAAGTGCTATAGAAGTGTAATGCCTTATTATTAATAATAATTATAGTATGCTATATAATATTATATATTAATAACTTAAATAATAGACATAATATATTAATATAATATACAAAATATATATTGATATAATATATTATCAATGTGTTATATTAATATAAACTATATTATAATATATATCATTATAATACTATTAATAATAATGTGAATCAAGAAAAATTCTTAATACATAGTTTGATCTGGCAAGCTCAGATGCAGTCTGAACTTTGAAGCTTGTTAGTTCTAAGCCATATATTACTAAGCAAAAAAAATCTTGTGAACTACTTTGTAAATTCTATGGAGGAACATCTGTGTAAAGTGTGGGTGAAAGCTGGCTTCACTCTTTATGCCTGGAACTTTCAGTCACAAGTGCTTTTAGGTGCAATTTTGCACTGCCAGTTATCAGTGATCAGCTAGTACAATTTCTGATCTAATGCACTTAAAATGATTTCTCCTTTAACAGACAGCCTTAGCTAGGTTGAAGTAAATATTGTTTTCTGAAAGTCACTCAATATTTGAGCTATTTCCATAAATAAAATTCCCCAAATCACATAGCTTTTATTATACATTTGAAAATATTTTGCATAAAGTTTTGTGTGCTAACTCAGCCATGTAATTTTATTTCAGTATTGCTAACTCCAAATATTCAAAAATCATGAGATTGACTTAAAAATCTTGTTTTTTAAAAAATAATACATTAAATTATTTTTATTTTCCTTCTGGTTTCTGAGCCTTTAGGGTTCACTTGTTTAATGTTTTGGGGCTTTTTTCTCTAACCATGAGGGCTACATACTTATTTTTTTAAAGTGAAAGATGAGATTTCTGATTTAACACTATGATTCCAGCAGATGGGGCTTTAAAAGAAACCCTGAAACTCACAAGATTCATGATAAAAGAACAGGAGTACTTGTGGCACCTTAGAGACTAACAAATTTATTAGAGCATAAGCTTTCGTGGACTACAGCCCACTTCTTCGGATGCATATAGAGTAGAATGAAAAAAAGATTCATGATAAAATCACAAGAGTTGGCAATGCTTATCTCAACGAGGTGCAAAGTACTAGTAACAGCAGTAGCCATCTTGAATCATTCCACTAGTATGCATTTTTATTGGTTTATTATGCTTAACATTCCCAAACATGCTAAATTGGTGAAAAGATTTTTAACAGCTGTATGTATTGAGCATTTCGCTTAAGGACTTCATTGTTATTATATCCCCTGTTGCTGGTAGTGCCCACAATTAATACTTTTATTATTTATGATTTGTGTTGTTATAGTGCTTAGGAACTCTATTCATGGACCAAGAATGGTCCATAAATAAGGCTTTTAAGCACTATGATAACATAAAAAATAAATAAGTGTTAATTGTGGGTGTCACCAGGGGTTATCAGAACCCCTAATAGAGGCAACTTAACTATTTTATTTTAGGTGGTGTAAGGAATAAATTAACAGGAATTTAGCAATTCTGTCTGATCAAGGAGTAATGCAAGTAAGCAAGCTTTTGTCTAATACTGCAGTTTATTAGATTTAAGCACACGCAGACATAAGCAATAGGTTTAGAACATTTAAGATATTTACCTCTATTTTGAGACGGTATTAAGTAATTAACGACAGGTTAGTGCTGGCCAAACACCTCCCTGCTGGGGAGTAAAGATGTCAAGAAAACATTTTTTAGGACAGCTCCCGAGGACTGCTTTTAAATACACTTCATTATTTAAACTTTTTATAATTAATTTTTAAAAAACATATAAGTTATCGTGATTTTTTAAAAAAAATTAATACATTTTTATTATTAGAGACGTTTAGTCTTAAGGCTGTTTATTTATATATATATATATATATATAATATTTATTTTTAGGGGCTTTTTTAATACTGATTAGCAAAACTGCCAGTAGTTATGCTCTTGCTTCTGAAAGCCTGTTTTTAAATTAATCCTCTAACTATGTGGTGTTCTATTTTAGTAATTTATAGTGGCTGAGTGCACATAATATGGTTGCAATTATCACATTCTGGGGTATATACATCTACGCCCCTTAAATCCAGGGCAACAGTGGGCACTACTAGCAATAGGGGATATAATAACAATGCTAGGCACTGTACAAACACAGAACAAAAAGAAGGTCCCTGCCCCAAAGAACTTACAATCTAAGTCGAAGACAAGAGGCATTACAGACTTAATGGGGGAGTACAAGCTAACAGTGAGATCTTATTGGTCAGCATGATAGGCAGTGGTCTTGGTACACTAGACCATTGTCAATGGGTTTTTTTTGGTAAGACTCAAGAAGGGTTTTTAAAGGAGGGTTTTGAAGGTGGACAATGAAGTAATTTTGTGGCTGTTTATGGGGAGCATCTCCCAAGCATGAAGGCAGTGTGGGAGAAAACACAAAAGTGCTTGTTTGAGGTTTGAGCCATTGAGGTTGGTGTGATGGGCTGTTGGGAGGCAGAAGTCTACCTGTTGATCATGAAGGGCCTTGAAGGTGAAGATAAATAAGTTTGATATGATAGAAGAGGGAGCTAATGGAGGGATGCAAGAGAGGGGTGATATGGTTAAAGTGATAGGACAAGAATATGATCTTTGGAGTTGAAGGACATCAGCAGGACAAGGTTGCATCTCTCAAGGCCAGAGAAAAGGATGTTGCAGTAATCGAGACACGAGATGATAAGACTTGGATGAAAGTTTTAATTATGTGGATGGATAAGGCCTTATCTTAGAGATGTTATGCAGAAAGAATCTGCAAGACTTAGACGTTGCCTGGATGTGAGGACCTAGAGAGAATCCAAGTCAAAGATGACACCCAGGTTACGGGCCTCACAGGCAGAATGGACAGTGATTGAACAAGAAGATAGCTTGGAGTGTGTGGGGGTGTGTTGGACGGGGGAGATTTGGAGCTCCGTTTTAGATACATTGAGCTTGAGCTGATGGATAGACATCCATGAGCAGATGTACGAGAACAAGGCTGAGATACTAGTTTGGACAGGAGACAGGTGTGGAGTACAGCGTTAGATGGTAGTTGAATTTTTTTGCTGATGATATTGGTCAGAGTTAAGATGTAGCAGGATAAGAGAAGAGGACTAAAGAGGGAGCACTGTGGAACCGAGTGATGGGGTATAAAACTCTACATGTGGATAGAATGGGTTAAGGAGCAGTTCTGGACCCAGGGGCTCCACCTCACTGCACCTGCAGAGCCGATTCCAGCTGGAGGAGGAGCTTAAAAACAGAGCTGGGCAGCACAAAAGGGTGGCAGATAGGACAGGAGGACAAGTAAGGGCAGAGCAGAAGTCCTTAATGTAAGGGAGGGGCCTGCAAGCATAGGAGTACAGGTTAGAGTATAGGTTCTCAAACTGGGGGGTGCACCCCCCTGGGGAGCATGGAATGTATTCTGGGGTGGGGCATGAGAAGCTTTAGGAAAAAAAAATACTGCACATATTCAGAGCTTGGCGTCCAGAGAACGGGGCTGCTGGCCAGGCCCCCAGCTCTGACGGCAGTGCTGCCACCAGCAGCAGTGGAGAAGTAAGGGTGGCATGATATGGTATTGAGACCCTTACTTCTGTGCTGCTGGTGGTGGCAGTGCCTTCAGAGCTAGGCACCTGCCAGCAGCTGCTGCACTCTGCTCTGCCTTCAGAACTGGGTGGCCGGAGAGTAGTGGCTGCTGGCCGGTTGCCTGGGGTGTGGGACCATAAACTATTACAGACAAAAAGAAGCAGGGCGTGATCAAATACATTTTGAGACCCACTGTCCTAGAGGAGGGTCCAGGGAGGAAACCCAGGTGAAAGGTAGCTGGGAGCTTTCTCTCTTGGGCTGAGAGCAGACTGGGAGGCTGAGTCGTGAACTGGGAGCCTGACTAGAGATAGGGGCTGATCAGGGATTGTAGCCTGCCTGAAACCACAGGTTGAGGGAGACTGTGAGAGCCCCTGTACAGTGGAAATTAAACCAAGGAACTTGGATAGTTTGAAGGTGGGGTTAGCTTGCAAAGAAGGCTACCAGCTGAGCCCAGCTGGGCTGAAGATTCAGTTGTTTTTGCTATTTTCTGTTGGACTTTAAGTGAAGGACTTCAAGGCCTCATGGGCAAGTGAGTGGTGGGAGGTGGCTCAGGGAGGCAGCCTTGAAGCAAAACCTTGATATCATTGTCTCTCACAGAACCCTGGGTTGGAGCATAGGGGAGAGGGAAGGCCCAGGCTCCCCTACCAACGCTGTCTCACGAAGGCGATAAGGGAGATAGAGACATTGTAAGTCCTGAGGTAAGGGGATGCAGCATACAGAAACCTGGACTTGGCTGAAGACTCTCTTTCGTGGGACATTGGACTTCTGTTACTCCCCGCACCCTCTGCCTCAGAAGGGGGTGGGCTTAGCTGGTAACCTGGCTAGGGGGCAAAGTCACCCTCTACTGGAAAGGAGAACATCACTGTGCTGAAGTGACCCAGCAACAGGGGATGCTATAGACAGGGGCAGAGTTATGACCAAAGTACCTAACTACTATGCAGTACCACTGGTAAGGGCTCCCCATCACAACCCCCACCCCCCGAAAGTTGATGTGGGGCATGAGGAGGATCCTCTAATGGACATGCTAAAGGTGATTAGAGAGGTAGGAGAAGAACCAGAAGAAGATAGAGCCATGGAAGCCAAAGCAGAACAAGATTTCAAGATGGAGCATGGTTGACTGTGTCAAAGGCAACTAACAGGTCAAGGAGGATGGGGATGGAGATGGAATACTGATTCTGAGATATGGCTAGGAAGAGATCATTTTTGACTTAGGCAAGAGTGATTTCAGTGGCGTGCCAGGGTTGGAAGCTGATTGGAGAGGGTCTAGGATGGAACTGGAGGAGAGGAACTCCAAACAATGATTGTGAATGGTGCATTCAATGAAGTTAGAAATGAAAAGAAGAGGTAGCAGTAGCTGGAGAGGCAAAGGTGAGATATTTTTAAGAGGAGAGAGACTAAAACATGTCTGTATTGTGAGGGGAATGAGCCAGAGGAGAGGCAGAGGTTAAGGAGAAGAGTAAGGGAGGGCATGAGATCAGGAGATGGTTTGGGATGGGGTTACTGGGCCAAGTGGAGGGGTTAGAGGAGGAGAACAAACGAGGAACTGCTGCATCTGTGACTGGAGAGTAGGAGGGGAAGAAAGAAGGGAAAGCAAGCTGAGGAGAGGGAGAAGATCGTTTTGTATTTTGTCAATTTTCTCTTGCCAGAAATTGTGTAGATCCTGTGCAGAGGCAAGTGGAGGCAGGCGAAAGGGAAGGTTTGTGCCAGGTGCTGCAGAAATGCAAAGGAAAACTTTATAGTCTAAAGGCTTGATCCATAGAAATCACTGAGCATATTTCATTAGGCTTTGGAACAGGGCCTAATGATGTTATGTTGTCATCTGAAATGGAAACTCTATGGAAAATCAATAGAATTTAGAGACCTATCAGTTACTTTTCATGATACTGAAATGGTTAACATTTTCCCAATGTCACTATGTTTTTATTACGTTTAGGGGGCCATCTGGGCTCGCTGTGGTGCCTAATTTATAAGAACATGGCTGGCTTTTCTCAATAATCTTCATCGCCTACAGCACTTTGACTCAGAAGCCCATGAGTTCAGGTTAGGATGGGAGTGTGTGTTTCATGATCAGATTTACTAATAATATCATTTTTTCCTCTTCGCATGCGATGTAGAATGGCTGTATTAAACAATACAAGCCAGCTTGTCTCCCTTCCTAGAGTATGTAAAACCACACACAGGAATTCCTTGTGAGGGGAGAATGTATTCCTCACTTCTTGCATACCCAACACGTTTAAATACCGATCCCTTGTCTTTTATAGCATTGTGTGTAATTTAAGTGTGGGTGGCAGCCAACAACCCTGGAGGCTGAAGAATTCTATTTACCCAAAGAACAAGATGTGACTGTTTAGTCTTTCCCACATGACTCCACCAATATGCTGTATGTGAAGGGACCATCTAGAAGTCTTTCTGTCCTAGAGTAAGCCACTGTTGCTACCGCTAGTGTAGACATAGTGCTGGTAGCTACACGGGATGACACATTTTAATATTCTGGTGGCTGCTTGTGTTGGCAGTACTGGAATTCTCGCTACTACCAGTAGAGCTGGACAGATGGTAGCAATGTTGGGAAACTTTAAGGAAAATTATCTAGTATTGTAAAAACCTAAAGATAAAAGGGTAATTCATTCATTTGGCCAGATCCTCAGCTGGTGTGTATTGGGTGAAATCACGGAGGTACACCAATGAGGATGGGTGAAATCATGGAGGTACACCAATGAGGCCCAGCTGAGGATCTGACCCTTCATGTCCATGACGTCCTTTGACTCTTTGCTGAGACTGCCTACTACCATACGATGCTATCTGTGATGTTAGCTAATGTAACAGACACCTGAGTAACTCATGTCAGGCTGCTGAGCAACCATCAGAGTATAACAACTTTTGGCCACTACCAGAGCTGGCCAGAGAACAAAAATTTTGTTTTATGACAACTTTTGAGGTTTTGAAATTTGTTTTCATTCTGCATTGGAACAACACCAAAAGCTTTCAAATGTTTTTGTGAAACTGAATTGTGTCGAAACAGCTATTTGGGATCAGAAAGGTCAGGTTTCTGATTTGGGTCTCTATGTCTCTCTGGAAGTGAGCAGAGTCCATCCCATGAAATGTTTCAGCTTTGATGAAACAGCATTTTTTGATGGAAAAACATTTAGTTGAAAACATTCTAACCAGCTCTAGTCACTGCAACCTGGCCTGGAGCTGCCAGCCTCAGGGCAAACAGCTCTAGAGTCTATTACTAGTTGCCTGAGCCATCTACTTCCACAATCTTTTATCACTTACTTTTTAATAGTTTTTCAGATGAAAAAACTGCAATCGTAGGACAAAAGAAATGCTGACAACATAGAAAAGGGAGAACAAGAAGGTGGTGTTGCTAAGAACAGTACAAAAGAATCATAGGTTACGTCTACACTTGGAGGAGAGGGTGTGATTCCCAGCTTGTATAGACATATTCACTCTAGTTCTCATCTAGCTAGCACATTAAAAATAGTAGTGGAGCTGTGGTAGCCCAGGCAGTACTGGCATGGGCTAGCTGCCCCGAGTACAAACCCTGGGGGAACCTGTGTGTAAGCACTTGGGGTGGCTAGTCCATGCCACTGCTCATGCTTTCAGAGTTACATTACTATTTTAGGGCATGTCTAGGCTTACTGGGGATCAACGCTGTGGCGATCGATGCACCGGGGGTTGATTTAGCGGGTCTAATGAAGATTACTCTCCCGTAGGCTTCGGTACTTTACCGGAATGAGAAGTGTAAGGTAAATCGATGGGAAAGTGTCTCCCGTCGACCCAGCATGGTGTAGACACCGCAGTAAGTCAATCTAAGCTACATTGACTCCAGCTATGTTATTCATGTAGCTGGAATTGCGTAACATAAGTCGACTTACCCCCGAAATGTAGACAAGGCCTCAGTCTGCTAGCTAGATGAGACTTATGAGTATGTCGATGTGAGCTGGGAATCCCACCACTAGCTCCAAGCATATCCCTAGCCATAATTGCAACACAAATCAATCGCCAATGCTAGGAATCTTTTCTCTTTCTATAGCTGTCTCTGTCTGGGTTACCTTTTCCTTTCCTCTCTTATCTGTTTTGTACATTAAGTATTTTTTTAATGTGATGCACACGCAGAAACTGGCTAAGAATGTAATTTTGGCTTTTGTGACTTATGTTCACATTTCATTTTCCTTCAGATGCTCTGCACAGCAGGACAGGCAAGTTGGAGCCATGGGGTTCTGCCCACAGAACATTACTAATATGCAGCTGGGTGCTAGCAACTGGATAGTTTGGCTGAAAGCAGTTTGAATATGAGCATGTTAATTCCCTTTTTTAACCATGCATGGGGTGGAAAATAGCATGCAATGTGTTCCATGGGCCACAGGCTATATCCTGTGCATGCAAAGAATGGACTTAGTGCTCTAGTGGGTCTTTTATATCTCTATGATCATTTACTAGCCTCTTCCAGTGTGGGTAGTGCACATGGACAGCTTGGATTCATGGGGAGGCGGGGATGGAGTATAGCTAGAGCTTTTCTGCATCCCTGCATCCCCTGCTCAGACCAAGGCTGACCAATACGTATACTACTGCTCAACAACCTGAGAATAATGTGCTAAAATTATGACTGAAATATTAAATTGGACTCTAATGTCAAGTTGTTAAAGAAACAACTCAGTACAGTGACACTAGTGGCACATACAATAGTTTTCAGAGGGTGAGTGTTTATCATACATCTTCTGGCTTGTGACCACCATGCCTTCTCCTTGTCTTACACTGTGTTTCCTTTTCTCCGCCACCACCTCCTTTTCCCTTCTCTATTATTAGCAGACAGGTGAAGCTACTAGGTATTCTGCAGCTCTCCTAAATTCAACACTTGTGGCTCCTATGGCACATTTAATAGAAACAACAGTTGATCTTTGTGAGGCTGAACACGCGAGCCAGGCTTTCTGGGACATTTGCTGATATAGAGTTCTGGGCTGGTGGCCTGGAGCACTGGTGGAGACACTCTAACTTGAGGTGCTCTCAAACTAGGGAAGGTGGTGTTTTTTTTTTTTTTTTTTCTTCAAGTGCTGTTGTTTAGGAGGAAGATATGCCAGCAACTCTTTGTAGGCAGGTGATAATCATTCTAAACCCTCAGGCCTAGATCCTAATTGGACATCTTCCCTTGCAGATTGTGATGGTTTTCTTTCTCTTATAGGGCTTGAACCAATTCCTGCTGACCACAGTGAGAGCAGGATGGGGCCTTTATGCACAAGACTATGTCACAGATAATAAGAAAGTTATTCATACAGTGGCCTGTGGAAACATGGTTTAATGCCACCCCATTGGATAACTACTCATTTACATGTTTGGTTTGAGGTTGTTTTGGCTACAGGGATCCCATGGTTAGACTTGTGGCCACATCATCGTCTTAGCATATGTGCAACATGCCTCAGGTGGCACATGACCAGGATTCGTCGCCAAATTTGGTCCACTGGTTGGATCATTAGCTTCCTTGGCCCGTGCTCGGTACGGACAGGGAGTGTGACATGAACGCTGATCCATGCTCCCTGGTTCCATAGTGATACTATGGTATGGCATCCTTTGCCTTTTTCTTTCTTCTCTCTTCTCAGCTGTTTTTAGTTGAACCTAAATCTTTAATCTACTCTTATTTACACAGTTCATGCTTGTCTGGTGGGTAAGTTTTACATCATATTATAGCACAGTGTTGTATTTCAGTCTGCTAAAAATCATTGTTACCTCAAAGTATCTGAATGGACTCCGTGGGAAATGCTCCGTTCCTATAAACTAGAAGCATCTAGGGTCACTGAAAGGGGAACCAGTTCATTCCCTTGCACCAGTATTTTCATTGCAGGTTGCTTTGTCTAGAGAGACAACTGCAATGAGAACTGTGGAGAAGAGCTTTGTGGCTGAGTAGGTTGCTGTTTTGATCCGTCTTCCTTCTTGGAAACTTGCTTTTTTTACTAAAAGGCAAGCACTTTAGTTGAGGAAATCTGAGTTGGTGACTTGTTTGTCAATTTAATGAAAATATTTTCCTGGAAATTATTAGTTGTTACAGAGTAATTTTTAATAAAGCTCTAAATGTTTTATAACTATGCGTCTAGGTAGTGTGAATGCAACTTCTCATGAAATCAACTCAAATAAGACTACAAGTGAAGAAATCTCAGTCCATCTATTGCTGGATCATAGCACAGTACCTGTTTACGTATGACTAATAAGACTGCAGTTCCAGAGTTAGTTTTGTTGAATCTCTGGATAGCGTTTACCACTGTCGTCTATAGGAGTTTGTTTAATCAGCTTGGATGTTACTGTGGCCATTTGGGACATTTGTACCCTGGTTGTTTTAGTGCTTGGTTAGTTTAGGTCTATATTGAGCCATAAATGATCCTTCGGGTTTTTGCCTAGTCCCTTTGTTTACCCTTTCAAACACATACAGTACTTTTCCTGAGACTGTAGAAATATACCAAGAAGGTGCTTTTCAGATCCAGATCCTGTTAGGTTTAGGTTAGTGTTTTGAGCTTGACTTCAAAGCCAGCGCTAGGCTTAGGGTTTGGTCTAGAGTGCACCAAAATGTTGTGAAATACTCTTATGAGATTCCTGCTTCAAATGGTGAAATCCCAGGTGGTCATCTGAGTTACTGAGATTCCTACCACATTTGACTGTTGGAAAGTTCAGGATTTCAGCTCTTCTGGCAGGATTCCCATCATTTTGGTCAATATCAGAACAACTTTTTTGTCATTTCCCATCAGTCATACCTGATTGATGTCTCCACGCATTCTTGTCCAAGTGCATCTGTGATGTTGTGCAGTCTATATGGTTTTATAAAAATATGATAAGTGAATATCATGTAACTGGAATATGCTTCATGCAAAAGGTCTCTTGTTAGGTATCATTAAAAAGTTTATAATCTACTGAGTGTGATCATCTTATTTGTAGAAATGTACCACTATTATATCTAAAACTAGAAATATAAAACATAACTCTGAGGGCCTATTGTAATTATGTAAAGTGTGGGCCATTAAGGATGGTTTGGAATCTTGATGACTCCCATTGTCTGCAGATGGCTGTATTTACCTGTGAGTCTTCCTGTATATGTGTGTGCTGGCAAGTGAGTAATGAAGTCTTGCAGTGACATGTGATCATGTCACCTGAACTGGAATCCATCTTTAACCTGGTGCTTTTCCAGTGAGGGGGGGGTGGAAACCCACAGGGACAAAGGGTTCCCGCCTTTTGCAAAAGATATATAAAGGGGTGGAAGAGAACAAAGGAGAGAGAGGAGCCATCATGAAGAATCCCCTAGCTATCACCTGAGCTGCAACAAGAGCTGTACCAGGGGAAAGAATTGTGCCCAGGCCTGGAAGGTGTCTGAAGCATCTCTGAGGGTGAGATTATCTGTATTCAGTTTGATTAGGCATAGATTTGCGCATTTTATTTTATTTTGCTTGGTGACTTACTTTGTTCTGTCTGTTACTACTTTGAACCACTTAAATCCTACTGTCTGTATTTAATAAAATCACTTTTATTTAGTAATTTACTCAGAGTATGTATTAATACCTGAGGGAGCAAACAACTGTGCATATCTCTCTATCAGTGTTATAGAGGGCGAACAATTTATGAGTTTGCCCTGCATAAGCTTTATGCAGGGTAAAACGGATTTATCTGGGTTTAGACCCCATTGGGAGTTGGGCATCTGAGTGTTAAAGACAAGCACACTACTGTGAGCTGTTTTCAGGTAAACTTGCAGCTTTGGGACAAGTGATTCAGACCCTGGATCTGTGTCTGGAGCCAGACGGGAGTGTCTGGCTCAGCAAGACAGGGTGCTGGAGTCCTGACCTGGCAGGGAAAACAGAAGCAGGGGTAGTCTTTGCACATCGGGTGGCAGCTCCCAAGGGGGTTTCTGTGATCCAACCCGTCACAGCATCTTCCAAGATGACACCAATCCTCTTCATGTCCTCCTTCAGCATCTCAAACCACCTTTTTTTAGGTCTTCCTCATGGCCTTTGTCCCATGACTACTAGTTCCCGTAGAAGTCTGGCCAACATATCTGACATCTTGTTGTCTCCCATGACCCAGCCATCCCTAACCTTTAATGTGACGGGGGCTACCTGCATCGTGGCTCATACTGTTTCACTACCTGAATTATGGATCATACCACGTCATTACCATCAGAATACTGTAACTGGATATGAAGAATTGTTCTCTCCTCAAGTTTTGGTCTGAGCTGGGACGAAAACCAAAGGTTAGGTAAGGTTCAGATCCAGGGATTAGAATCCAACCCTTGCCCCCCAAATTTGGAAGAGATTAATCTGAATATAGGGTTGAAATACTGGGTTATATCCAGTGACGGCCAACATTTTCTGCTGCTTTGCAGGTGGCTGTTAGTTACAGTATGTATTTATTTTGTACAATAACAGTCCCTAGTGAGGCAGGTTTGCATTTGCAGGATTATAAATTTGCAAAGGTTCATGACTAGATGAGATTTATTTGGTTAAAGGGATTTGATTCTTGGCAGGAAAAATTGCATAACCAAAAATCAACTCCATGAGCTCCCTGGGACAAAGTACTGTAGCCCATATCTGTCAGTAATTTGGGAGTTACTCTGGACTCAACTGGACACTTTAGACATAAACACTTAAAGGCTGTTCTAGTACTCTTTTTTTCTATTTTATTAATGTAGCAAGGATTTAATCCTGCTTGACCCTTGGAAGCCTGAAAATAGTTTTACATGCGTTAGTAACATCCAGATTGGATTAGTGTAATTCCTTGTTTGTAGCTCTGCCAGCATCATCGTTATAGATGCTGCAGCTTCAAAATGCAGCAGCAAGAATGATCTCTGGCACCACAGAAAGGAGCATATTAAACAATCCAGACATCTCTTGTGCAGCTCCCAGATTTAACTAAATTGGCTTGAACATCTGTCTTCTGTTTTACAAAGTCTTTAATGATTTGGTCCTTAATTGCTTGACTGAATGCTTGTGCACACACAAATCCAGCCATTTATGAGTTAATGCTGGGCTTCTGGCGGTTTAAAGACAGTATCGAATGCATATAATATAATGAATTTGCACAAAGCGCTTTTTTTCAATAAAATTCCTTTGAGGAATTTTCTGGCAGAGTTTGTTAAATTGGCTTCTTCTTTGTTGTTCTGAACTGGTACATCTTTTCATTTAAGAGAGTCTATCATGGAATCTAGAATTTGATATTCTAGCTATATTTGGGAACTGTTTTTAAGATGTTATAATAATGCTTTTGTGAAACTTTTGGAGCTATTTGAGAAGCAAGGGCCCTATACACACAAAGGACATGCTTATGCATGCCTTACTCAGGCAGGACTTCCACTGCATTTAAGGACTAAATATATTTGCTTCTATTCTATTTGCTAATATACTGTTCTTAGGCCTCAATTCAGAAAAGCACTTAAGCGTAGTCTTATGTCCCAATGAAGCATGAACTTAAAGTTAAGTATATGCTTATGCACTTTCCTGTATAAGGATGCTTTCCTGAATTGGGATCTTAGCTTCTGACCTCTTTTGGACAAGGATCCTCATCCCACAATTGAGGAAGAAGACTGTGCTGGTTAAAAAACCAACCTAGGTTAGAGGGAAAATGAAGGCAGCTGTAAAAAATAAAATAAAATATAACAAATGGAAAAAAGGGGAAGTGATAATAATGAGAATATAAATCAGAAGTTAGGAATTATAGAAAATTGATAAGGGAAGCCAAGGGACACATGAAGAGCCAAAGACTATAAGAAGGAGATTTTTAAAAATATATTAGGAACAGAAAGAATCCTGACGATGGTATTTCTCCATTACTAGATGGAAATGGTAGAACTATCAATAATAAATTCAATAAACATTTCTGTTCTGTATTTGGGGGAAAATAGATGATGCAGTCTCATGATATCTCTTTCCATTCCACTAGTGTCTCTGAAGGATGCTAAACAGAAGCTACTGAAATAGGAATATTTTTAAATCAGCAGCTCCAGATAACTTACATCCAAGAGTTTTAAAAGAGCTTGCTGAAGAGCTTGCTGGCCCATTAGTGTTGATTTTAAATAAGTCCTGGAGCATAGGGGAAGTTCCAGAAGACTGGAAGAACGCAAATGTTGTGCCAATTTTTAAAAAGAGTAAATGGGCTGACCTGGGTAGGTATAGGCCTATCAGCCTGACATCAATCCTGGGCAAGATAATGGAGTGTCTGTTATGGGACTCTTTTAATGAAGAACAAAAGGACGGAAATATAATTAATGCAAATAGATCTTGTCAAACTAACTTGATCTCTTTTTTGATTACAAATTTGGTCGATAAAGGTAATAGTGTTAATGTAATATATTTACACTTCTGTAAGGTGTTTGATTTGGTACTATGCAACGTTTTGATTAAAAAACTGGAATGATATAAAATTAACATGGCACACATTAAATGGATTAAACCTGACTATCTGATAGGTCTCAAAATGTAACTGTAAACGAGGAATCATCATTGGCGCGTCTGTTTCCAGTGGAGGCCTGCAGGGATTGTTCTTGGCTCTATGCCATTTAACATCTTTATCAATGACCTGGAAGAAAACATAAAATCATCACTGATAAAATTTGGAGATGGTACAAAAATTGGGGGAGTGGTAAATAATGAAGAGGACAGAACACAGATTTAGAGCAATCTAGATCACATGGTAAACTGGGCACAAGCAAATGAGATGTGTTTTAATATGGCTAAATAGCCACAAAGAATGTAGGACATTCTTACAGGATGGGGGATTCTATCCTGGAAAGCAGTGACTCTGAAAAAGATTTGGGGGTCATGCTCGATAATCAGCTGAACATGAACTTCCAGTGTGACACTGTGGCCAAAAGACCTAATGTGATCCTGGAGTGAGTAAGAGTAGAGAGGTTATTTTCCCTCTATATTTGAAACTGGTCTGAATGCTGCTGGAATACTGGTGTTCACAATTCAAGAAAGATGTTGATAAATTGGAGGGGGTTCAGAGAAGAGCCTCAAGATTAATTAAAGGATGTGAAATCAGTGATGGACTCACAATGCTCAATCGATTTAGCTTAACAAAGAGAATGTTAAGAGGTAACTTGATTACGGTCTATAAGTACCTTCATGGGGAAAAGTGTTGTTGTAGCCGAGTTGGTCCCAGGATATTAGAGACAAGGTGGATGAGGTAATATCTTTTACTGGACCAACTACTGTTGGTGAGAGAGACAAGCTTTCGAGCTTACACAGAGCTCTTCTTCAGGTCTAAAGAAGCCTCAAGAGGAGCTCTGTGTAAGCTCGAAATCTTGTCTCTCTTGGTCCAATAAAAGATATTACCTCACCCACCTTGTATCTCTACATGGGGAAGTAGTACTTAATAATGGGCTGTTCCATTTAGCAGAGAAAGGCATAACATGATCCAATAGCTGTAAATTGAAGCTACTCAAATTCAGACTGGAAATAAAGTATATATTTTTAACGGTGAAAGTAATTAACAACAATTTACCAACGGTTGTGGTGGATTCCCCATCATGGACAATTTTAAATCAAAATTGTATGTTTTTCTAAAAGAAATATTCTAGGAATTATTTTGGGGAAGTTCTATGGCCTGTGCTTGCAGTGGTCCCTTCTGACCTTAGAATCTATGTATTTGAGAAAGCTGGGCTATCAGAACAGAGGAACATGTCACAATATGTCTCTTGACTGTCCCATATTGCTATTGATGTCATGTTAGAGGTGAATGTACTTCTATTCTACCCAGACTGTCTGTTCTGTCCCTGACTGTTCTATTAAATTATTGACATCAGAATGTGAGATCATGAAAGTGTGGTTATAGAAAACTTGATCCATGTGTATCATTTCAGATTTCCTCCACTCATATATTTGTATTGTCTACCTTATTTTGAGTCTGTCATACAATATGAAGACCAGTGAATCATAGGGATTTGTTTTTTGTGAGCCATGGGTCACTGTTATTTTAAGCCCATTTAATGTGCCTAGTTTGGTATTTGACAAGGAGGCAGCTAACAGATATACAACCCAAGCTTTTCCAACAAACAGACCTTTAGTTCAGCGTACTCAGGATTCACTACAGGTTTTCTTAAAGGCACAGTCTACTCCAGCCCTACTCTCATATTTCCAAAAATGCTGTTCAACTGCGTGGCTAAATTTAGTCCATATAAATGAAGGTA
The DNA here is from genome assembly GCF_013100865.1 of Trachemys scripta elegans. Taxonomy (NCBI): domain Eukaryota; kingdom Metazoa; phylum Chordata; order Testudines; family Emydidae; genus Trachemys; species Trachemys scripta. The sequence goes on along the minus strand of NC_048301.1, from coordinate 19,748,441 downwards.
GTTAAGAAATCTATTCCATTGCTTTTCTGTGTATGGACAGTGTATGTTGACACCAAACAAATGTCAAGATTTTTACCTGGGGACTATTTTCTCATAATGCAACAGCAGTTTTCCCAGAAGTGGAAGTTACAGATGAAATGTATGTGTAGAAAATGCAAGGACATGCTTATTTCAACCAATGACAAACAAAGAGTTGCCTAATGCTGTGGGTATCACGTTGCTCTTAATCCTCCATGATAGATTGGTAGTTTAAAAAAGACTTAAATATTTCTGAAAAATGGGTGGGTATTATACCTAGCCGCAGATGGAGTTTTGTTCAAGTTTTAGGTGCTTTGTCATTCTTCTCTCAGCATATTTATGGAAGGAGGCCCATTATGTCAATGAAGACATTAATTTGAATTTACTTCTTGTGGGGAGAATGTATATTGGCTGGACTGTCAGTTGACCTCCTTTTTTAAAACAGGCATATAAGCAGGAGATAAGGCAGCTTCCTCCTGATCATTTACAAAGGAAACTCCGCTTTGGACAAACTCCCCCCAGTAATGAAAGACAAGTAATTATAACAACAGTGATGGAGAACAGCCACTCAAACGTACCACATGATGCCAAAGCTGCTACAAATGGGAGAGGCAAAAAGCAGAGGCTGCTATTGTCAAATTCTGTTAATTAAAGTGCTAGTGGGCCAAATTCTACCCTTCATAACAGGCACACAAGAATCACTGGCTTCAATGGGGATTGTGTGACTCTGAGCAAGCACATGGTTTTGTCTTGTATGTGGTACTTGGAAATGATGGTGAAAGGTGCCCTTGAAGTACCTAAGATTGATGGATAGTAGCATGATGTGCATGCATCAGTGAAAATGACATAAGACTACGTGGGTGACTTATCAACTCCCACCGGATTGCCCCTGGCACTAGCTTGGGTGCATAGTAGTGGGTGAGGGAGGTGCAAGGAGTCAAGTGATGACACAGCCTGAAAAGGTCTCCTGTGTACTGGGGAGGAAAGGTGCTTCCTGAAACACAGTCCCTCCATGATTTCCCTATGAGGTGGTCCAGTTGCATGCTATCTCTGATGTAGAATAGTGCCTAAATGACACCAGTTAGTTCAATGTGTATAAAATGAAGGTTAAGAAAAAATTTTGTACATCATACCCTCCTGACTATAATGTATAGATTTTATAGCATATTTTTAAACACATGATATATATTGCAGCCCTTCACTTAAAATTCCATTCCCCCAAATGATTTTAAAATGTCGCAATAATTCAGTTGGGAAATGTACAGTAAAATTTCTTTCCTTTTAAGGGTTGAAAGGTCCTTATCTAATGTTTCTAACAGTTCATCTGTTAGGTTCTTACCAGCTCAGACTGTGCCTTTTATTTCAAGAGAAATTGCTACAGATTTAATGAAGGGAACATTTTGAAACCAATTTTCAGTATTCTTTTCCTAAAGGGATTAAACTGCTAATGTAAATGTTCACAATAAAGCGATACTCACACATATGATGAAATTCGAGATCCAATCACTCTCTGGCATTCACACACTCGGAAAGAGTTGATTGAAATTAGTGCACCCTTCACGTGCCCCTGCCGTCTATCTCAATTTGTCACACCACTGAGAGCATCAAATAGAAATTTCATTGGATTTTAACAGACAATCCCTTTAGCAGCCCTTGACTAGTTCACTACAGAAATTGTAATGAACCCCCAATTCATGGGGGTAAAAATGAAGCTTTGTACATTGTAGCAGATTCTAAAAGAGGCACAATTTTGAGGGCAAGAGATTTTTCACGGTCTTTATCTGTAGAAACAAAGAGAAGCATTTTGTTAATGAAACTGGAGGCAGAGGGAATCCCATCTTTGGTCAGGGGCCCAGTGTATGTTCATAATAGATTCCATTTTGATGTTTGTTAATTTTAAATCAGCCGACAAATTCCACACTGCTGGCTGGAGTCAGATCACAATCATAGATATATTTTTTTCCAGGGAAATTTATTTTTCAATTTTTTCTCAAAACTAAACTTTTCTCCTTCAGCTCCTGTAAATGTTAGAGAAAGAGCATCAAGCACACTGCTGACTTTTATAAAGTTACTTGCACCTCATAAAGGAGAGGGAATTCTGCTTCACATATGCAGGTTATTCACAGGTGGAATTTGACTGGGTATTGGTAAAAAGCATCACTATTCTGTAATGGGATATCACTCATTTCTAAGTGAGTAAATGTTACCTGTGATGAGGAAGTTATTGTGTATAACCAACCAGGAAAATATCTGGGATTTTAAAACTTCAAGACACAAAGCTGACCGGAATAGCAGGCAATATTGTATTGCTGAGGAATGATATTGGGTCTCCCAAGAGAAATCTATTGTGGCTTACACGGCAGGGACATTATGGAGAGAAGTTGATGATGAAAAAGTAGGTGGTTGTTGTTATAGACCTTCGGGGCTGTTAGAAAAAAATAGTTTGTGAAATGTTTGTACAGATAAGAGAGGCACCTAAAAGAAGGCCTGGAGATTGATTGTGGGGGATTTAAATCACTCAGATGTTGACTGGAATAATAACCATACAAAATCTAAGGAAGGCAATTAAAGGTACACTAGGATAGGACTGTTTTATAATGCAGTTTGTTGAATGGTCAGTATAGCCTGAGGACATTTTGGACTTATTCCTTGGAAATGAACCAAGTACTTTGATTTAATAAGGTTGGAAAATGGGAACATCTCGGATCTAGTAAACCCTCAGGTGCCATCATCCAATTTGAAACACTTGTTAGGAGGGAGTGCTAGATGAAGCAACACAAAAGTGACTTTGAGAGATTGTGAAACGCCCCAAGGTGTTTTGATTAGAATTCATTAATTTGCACCACAGGTGTGGACCAGCAGTTGGAGGGATTGCTACTGACATTCTGCCCTGTGGTACAGAAAAAAATACATGGGCAAAATAAACGCAGATACCACTGTGGGAAACTGGGAAAACCATCTGAAGGCAGGATGGAAGCAACAAGTGAAAGGCTTTAAAAATAAACCTACAATTTACTGTGTAAACAAATCAATTGTAACAATAATCAAGAGCAAAAATAAATTCTGAACCCGGAGAACTGTGCAACATATTTTAGTTCAGGGTCAAGGGATTTTCAAATACATTGACAGTACCCAGGAGGCACGTGAGAGAATTGATTCACTGGGGACCGTAGACAGAAAATGAGGAAACAGTGGATTTTTTCTTAAACACTTTGTTTCGGTCCTTAGAGAGAAGGGAAATCAGGAGCTGTGCAGGAGAGGGGTATGTTTAATCACCTATGAGCGAGGGCAAGTTAAGACAAGTGTGTGGACTGAATAGAGTGGCAATGGTTATCAAAAGACTGGATCCTCTTCATCAGTGGAAGAGGAACCAAAGCAGAAAATGAAACCCCTCAATTGATTGGGTACAAAAACAATAGCTAATTGGACTCCGCGGAAAGGATTACTGATGAAGTTAAAAAAAAAAAGGCCTGTGAAAATGGAGGTTGGATTTGAAACACTTATTTACAATACAGATCAATGTTTTGGGTAATAGTATCAAAAGTCTGATTTTAAAGCTTTAATTTTACCACAATTTGAAGCATGTACACTACTGAAGACCAGCACAACTGGATTCTGAAGGATTTAGATGGCTGGTTAAGTTCCTAGAAAATACAGTTTAACCGTGATAAATGTAAAGTAACACAAAGCAGGATTCGACTCCTGTAAACAACGGGACACTCCAAACCCTAAAGGCCTTTTTGATCATGATTTTCATAGAAATTATATGAAAGCAAGAACACAGATAAAAGAGAGGATACCTCCCTGTACAGAATGCCAAATTCTCTCCTATTTTAGTCAGTTTGTGCCACTCAAATGGCTGAGCTCTGCTCCTAACTGGCCAGCTAAAAATTCCACTGGTGTGGGGGAGCTCTCAGCTGGTATAAAGCTGGCAGAAATGGCACCAGTACCAACTGCCTCCTGCACCTGACTCTAATGTAAAGATTGCATGTCGGGTGGGGCAGAGCCTGCTGGCACTCTGTTATGTCTCAGCTGGCATAATGTGTCAGGGCTGAGGCAGCTTCCTGCCTCTGCCCTCCTGCCTCTCCCTACTGCTGCACTGAGTAGCTGTCTGCACAGAAAATAATCAGATCCAAAGATTTTAAATTCAGACACTCTCTGGTTTCAGTCTGGAAGATAATGCTGCTTGTTCACAGCCTGCAGGTTCTGAAATTCTTATTAGGAGTTTTTCCAGCCCACTGTTCCCTGGACCATCTTCAGTTTGCTCACACTAACCCCTTTACATTTTATGTATACATTAGAGAAGCTATATCTTTTATTTGCTGAACATAAAAGGCTGGTTATGTAGAAACATATTTTTCTAGTAAATTTCATGCCTCCTTCCTGATTTTTATCTCAGGCAGGTGGAAAATTGTGGTTTATTGGGGTAATGGACCAAATTAAGGAGTATGTATTGAATGGAATAGTCATGCTGTTCTGACCAGGAAGAGTATTTGGGGAGTTGTTGTAGAAAACCTGAAGCCATCAGCCTGGTTTATGACTGCAGTTAAAGTAAGAAAAGGCAAACAGGATATTGGCATGAATCTAGAGGGCCAGAACATGAATAAAAATGCAATACTGTTGCCGTACAAAGTGCCGCTTACATTTCATTTAGAATACCATGTTTAAGCTTGGTCACATTTTTCTGTGGAGAACTATGATTGCTTTTGAGAGGGGATAACAACGGGCAGGCAGGATGATTCCAGGTCTTAAGAGTCTCTCCTGTGAGGAAAGGCTATCATGGAGACTCGATTTATTCTTATTAGTGGAGAGGATTTGAGTCATTAAGTGGGTATGGCACAATAGCCTTCATGTAATTTGTTATTTAAATGACTGTAAACAATGATAAACATTTCATTTCTTTAAGGGGCCTTTTTCGTCCCCTGCACAACTGTTTACCTGGGACCAAAAGTATACTTATTTGGGGAGCATTTATTTAAGGCTCTGTGCAGCAGTCCACCCGTGTGCAATTAAGTGTGTGATCCTGGCCCTGATAAACAATGCCATGCTTTCCCAACATGTCTGTTGTTTCTTCAGCAGCTTATTTAAAATGATAAGCCTTGCTGTGAGCCCTGAAAATCAATTGGGCTATTTCAAATATTCAACAGCATGGTTGGTGCTGTATGGATGAATTCAAAGTGTAGAACCACCTTGAGGTGTTTACAGTCTAAACAGACAATGAAAACAATTCATACAGATAACACATTGTCTAACAGGATCGTGCAGCTTGTCTTTATTTACAATAATCACCATTTGGCTGCTAAATTCTCAGCCATATTTGTGACTGGTTTGGTCACTTGTGTGATATTGCAGCAACAGGCTTAGACAATCATATACACAGACGTGAGGCTCAAATGATAATTTGATAATTGCAGTCATGTGCAGGACCGGCTCTAGAGTTTTGGCTGCCCCAAGCAGCCAAAACAAAACAAAACAAAAAAAGCCGCGATCGCGATCTGCGGCGGCAATTCGGCGGGAGGTCCTTCGCTCCCAGGCGGAATGAGGGACCGTCCGCCAAATTGCCGCCGAATACCTGGACGTGCTGCCCCTCTCCGGAGCGGCCGCCCCAAGCACCTGCTTGAGAAGCTGGTGCCTGGAGCCGGTCCTGGTCATGTGAGGGTCCTTATAAAGGGGTCCCAGAAAAACTGCTCAGAATGAGGCCAGAATGAGAACTGAATGAATAACTGACTTTTCAGTTTGTTGGCAATTCTAAAAATTTTTTTTTTTTCCAATTTGACCTGAAATGGAACTGAAAATTCCAAATAAGTTCAGCGAATCAAAACAATTGACAAACATTTCATTTTGGGTTGAATGAAACATTTTGTTCAAAACAGTAGAAGCTCAGAGTTAGAAACACTAGAGTTACAAACTGACCAGTCAACCACACACCTCATTTGGAACTAGGGACTTACAGGAACGCAATCAGGCAGCAGAAGAGAGACACATAGACAGAAAAAGGCAAATACTGTACAGTGCTGTGTTAAATGTAAACTACTAAAAATACAAAGGGAAAGTTTAAAAAAAAAGATTTGAGAAGGTAAGAAAACTATTTCCGTGCTTGTTTCATTTTATCAGGATGGTTAAAAGCAGCATNNAGCATTTTTCTTCTGCATAGTAAAGATTCAAAGCTGTATTAAGTCAATGTTCATTTGTAAACTTTTGAAAGAACAACCATAACATTTTGTTCAGCATTTCGATCATGTCAGAGTTACGAACAACCTCCATTGCCGATGAGTTCGTAACTCTGAGATTTTACTGTATTTAACGTTTGCCGTCTGGACATTTTTAAAATAAAAGCAAAGGAAATGAAAAGCTAGAGTCACAAAATGGCTGGCACAACAGCTGCCTCCCTTATAACCTTTAGCCCAGTGGTTAGGGCATTCACCTGAAATGTGGGCGATCTGGGCCTGAATCCCCCCCCACCAATGTGAAGCAGATTTTTAAAATTATGTCTCATCTCCCAGTAGGGCCGGTTCCAGGGTTTTGGCTGGAAAAAAAAAAAAAAAAAAAAAGCCTGCGATCGCGATCTGCAGCGGCAATTCGGTGGAAGGTCCTTCGCTCCGAGCGGGAGTGAGGGACTGTCCGCCGAATTGCCGCCGAATAGCTGGACCTGCCACCCCTCTCCGGAATGGCCGCCCCAAGCACCTGCTTGCCAAGCTGGTGCCTGGAGCCGGCCCTGTCTCCCACATGAGTGCCCTAACCACAAGTTTGCAGGGTATTTTGGGATGGGTATCTCTCAATTTGTACTGTTGAAGCTGTTCCACTTTGTATAAAATACTAGAATAGTATAAAGTACTTGAATTGTCATTGGGCCAGAGAGAGATTCTGTTACTCCTGGAGGAATTCTGCACTAAAATATTAAAAATTCTGCACATAATATTTTAAAATGCTGCATATTTTATTTGTTGAAATAAAACAATATAATCACACTAGTTTCAATTATTTTGGTAATTTATTTCAAAATACCCGTTAGAAAGTATGTTTGTAACAATACAGACAACAAAAAAGATTCAGGAAATGTTTTTTGATAAATAGATTCCTTACTAGGGATATTCATATAGAACTTTGAGTAATAATTCATTTAAACTACAATACAGAAATGTATTTCCCACATCCTTCAGAAGCAGTGCAAAGGCTTGGAGGAGTCAGGAGTAATGGAGGTGCTGAGGGAGAGAGAAGTAATTGCTGGAAAGGAACCTAGGAGTGAATCTGGAGGGTTGTTGGGTGTGAGTGGGGGGACACTTCTGTTTTTTTTGGAGGGGAAGGGATTTTTAGGGAGTTGGTGAGCCTCTCCCATGCAGACCCTGGCTAACCCCTAGCCTTTCCCATTCAATCAGACACATCTGCCCTGTCCCTGCACCTCCACTCATCCACCCCCACCTCCATGCAACCCTGCACCCCCACTCCCATTCAGCCCTGGCTCAGTATTGTCACCCCACTGGTTCCTGTGCCCTCACCCCAGTCTGTGCCTCCCATTAGTCCTGCTGAATCCCAATCTCTGACTCCCCCCCAGCAACCCCGTGTGCCCCGTTCTGTCCATCCCCCCCCATCCCATGCCTCCTCACCTGGCTTCATGGGCAAGGCATTGTGAGGAAAGCAGTCTCTTCTCCCTCCCTCTCCCCTCTCTGCAGCTGGCTGCTCCAGCCTGGAGCCAGCTTCCCTTTCTTCTGATGCCACAGGAGTCTCTGGTGGGTGATGGGTGAAATTGCAGAGCCTTCCCGTATGCAGAATGTATTTTCTGTGGGGGTGGAGGAAATCTGTGGGGACATGAATTCTGCGCATGTGCAGTGATGCAGAATTCCTCCAGGAGTACTCTATAGCCTGGTGATGAGAGCACTCAGGGGTCTTGAATCCTGAAAGCCAGATGAATTTTAACATGACAGATTATTTCTCTGAAAATTTATATCAAAAATACATTTTAAAAAATTATTCACTGTTCATCAAGTGGCCTTTCTTATTCTTCTATTTAAAATCTTTCAGTCATCTAGTCGGGGAGTAGAAAGAACACCATGTGATTTTAGTGACCAATCATAGTCAAAGTTATTGTGACCCATAGCCTAACAGCTATTTGCCTAACAATTCACTGAATACTTACTAATATCAGGATCAGTTCATGAACAATTTGCAAACGGAAGAAATAGCTAAATTTGCAATTTTATTTGTTACAAATAATTTGACTATCTCTAATCCTGAGCAAGCAGATAATTCAGCCAGCATTATTTCACACTAAGAAGATTGAACGTTATACATATTGTTACCAGGCTGTTTCTTTCAATGCCTTGCATGAATGCACTTGGCTCTACATTCTTTTGGAATGAGCACAATAAGAAATCAAAGAGGTTGGTACAGTATTAACCTAGATGTGGCAGTCTTTTTGGGACAAGTGGCTTTTTACTGTCCTACAATTATTTGTACTCTTATTACCACTCCTGTAAATGAGATCTCTAGCACAAAAGTGTCCCTGAATGCAGTGCAAAAAGGCCTCCTCTAATTAAAAGTTTCCATAAACACCTGACAACTCAATACAGGTAGTGTGTGAGAGAGAGACATCAACTTTCAAGGAAAACCATTGTCATTGCTTCTCACCAGGTGAAACATAAATTAGAGATTCAACTGTGACATTGACAGACAGGGTGCCAGTTCATGCCAAGGCTCAGGGCCTCACTGAATACTGACAAAGGCATAGTTGGAAACCAGTCTGGCTTACTTGGATTGATATAGTTAAACTAGCTATTAAGAATGTGTTTAGTGTGTAGACTTTATGGAATGCTTGTAGGATGCTGCGTGTATTTAGCCTACTTATCACTTCTGTATCCCATGGTATAAAGTTATACTGTTTGCACTGTAAATCTCTGTAATTGTGTAACCCACTAAACAGGAAAAGAAGCATTCATTATCGTAAAGGGCTCGTCCTGCACACAAGATGGCCCATTGCTACACAATGCCTCATTTGCCTTCATCAAAGGACAGAGACCTTGTTGACAGCATTCCTAACTCCCTCCAGGAAGGGGAGGCCTGCATATGAATCCTCATCCCCTCAACTTGGAATCTGGAGTGAAGGGTATAAAAACTCCCTGACAAGGAGAAACTGGATCTCTTTTTGCTGTCTGGATTCCTACATAGGCAAGAGATCTCCATGCTGCTTTGCATGGGTCTGTCCTAAAGGACATGTAGAGCTGCTTATTATAGAAGCTTACATTACCTTTTAAAATCTAAGACTGTAACTCATTTGTGTGTGTATGTTTCCTGTTTTAACCTTATAATTCTTATTCCTTTTTTTAGTTAAATCTTTAGCTAGTTCATTATAGGATTGGCTACAGGCATTTTCTTTGGTTTGAGATCTGAGTACAAATGACCTGGAGCGACTGGTCCTCTGGGACTGGGAGTAACCTGAATATGATGGTGATTTTGGGTGTAAAGTGACCATCTATCACATAGTCCATCTTGCCTGGTGTCACGCTGTTTGGAGTGGCCCACAAACAACTGTGAGTGCCAACCTCAGGGCAGACTGTCAAGAAGCAGGGCAGAGATCCCAAACTGGTAGTATGTTCTATCATAAGATTTCACCAACCCAGTAACATACTCTTCACTGTCTCTCACTATATCAAATTCAAAACATCTTATCTTAGAGCTTCCAGGATGTTCACAGCTCTGTCTTGGCCTACATTGAGGAACAAAGAAACACAGCGAAGATAGGAATTGCCATATTGGATAAAATCAGTGCCCATGTATTCCAGGATCCTGTTTCTGACAGTGGCCAGTACAGATGCTTCAGAGAAAAGCATGAAAAACCCCATCATGTAACTTGCCCATAGAGGAATTCTCAGAATAATCCTTGTCAGATAACTGTATGTAATTGATAATGGATAAATCTCAAGGTGAGATTTAAATGGCACAGCAGAATTTGTGTCATGAACCAACAAGAATCTACATTATAGGGTCAGAAAACTCTATCCACATAGGCCCTGTGCAATGATATAGTTGAAGGCATTTATTAATTATTATTTTAATATTATAGGAGAGATGGTAGTGATCCTTCTAGTATCAATTTTCATTATACATTTTTTGCAGACCTCCCCCCCTTTTATTTTTTTGATGAAGCTCCAACACTTCTTTTGAAGTTTGGCAGTGGGAAAGCCCTTGGCCTAGAGAAGTGCCTTTTCTTTGACATAGGCATTTTCATTCAGGTTTGGCTCAATTAAAACCAGTTAAAAATCACCATTTGAGTACTTCAGGAAAATTTTGATAGAGAAAGAAAGAGAGAGCGAGAGCGTGCGCCAGAGTGGGCTCCCACTGACTACTCCTGAACCAAGCACATGGCACCAGTAGCCCATCCCCTTTGTAGTAACAAACTTTTCATGCTGCAAGCTAATGCAGTTTGTCCTGCAGCTCAAGTAGGAGAAGTCATTGATGGAGGGTAAGCATCCAAATCCTGATGATGAGGGGGTTGTTACAATTGTACATAATGGAATTTGTTTTTACCTGTTTTCTTAAAACAAAACACCCCTCCCTCCTAAGAAATATCATAACTGTTAAAAAACATATTTAGGTGACAAAGTGTGGTACTTGAAAGTTAGGAAACGTGAGATTTACAGTTGCCTGTTCAACGTTACTTCTGCCGCTTATGCATATATCCCATGACACAATCTTTAATTACATGATCGCATGCTATTTTTTCCATAGGACCCTGCCTCATTCAGTGCACAGATGGACTCACAGTGGGGCAGAATTAAGGTTGACAGTTAAGGATTTCCTAACTTGTAAATGCTTGACTTTGCAACTTAAATATTTTTTTAACATAGTGTTGTTGTTTTTTTTTTTTTTGGTATGTAGCATTTTATATTGTGGTAGCACTCCGGGGCATTAATCATATTGGGGACCCATTGTGGCAGATGCTGTAGAAACATATAGGACTTAATTTGGTAGGTGCTGAGTATTCTAGCAGTGATCCAGCAAATCACCTAAGCAAATTCTTAACTTTAAGCTTGCAAGTAGTCCCAATAACTTAAGCATCTGTTTAGGTGCTTTGCTGAATTGGAGCCAGAGAACTCAGCACTTTGCAGGATTGGGGCCAGAGTGAATGACATTCCCATGCACCAAAGAGCTTACAGCCTAAAAAGGAGGTGAGTTAGAAACACATTTCTCCACCGTCCCCCATGTGTGCCTGAGCAGGGATCACTTACGATAGCAATTTCTGTGCTCCTTGTGCCCTGCACAGCAGAGAGACTGTTTGTTCCTGTTCCCCCTGGGAAGCAAGGCCAAAAGAAGGGGGAAGGGATGAGGCAGAGTTGTCATCCTGCCCCTCACTCAGGGCTGTGGCTTATTAGTCACAACTGAGCTCATGAGGTTTTGTTTCTAGAACTGATACCAAAGAGCAATGTGCAATGGATTGTAGAATTCAGTTGTGGGATACCTGGCTATCAACCTGATTAAAATAAACCTGGATCTGACAGTGACACTGTTGTGCTCTTGCTGTTGCTGATATTTTAGAGATGTTCTCTTGCCATATTCAGTTGAGTCGGCTCATAACAGGGTGATCTACCCCGATTATTAGTCCCTGCTGGGAGGGGTCAGGTATTGCCTATAAAGGGCTGAGAGAGCTCAGTTGGAGGGGAGTTGCAGGAGGGAGGCTGGCTTCTGTGACTGGCTCTGGAGCAGAGAGTGGGGAAAAGTTAAAGTCCTATAGGCCCCTGCAGCCTGTGTTGGTTAGGGGGATAATTTTGTTATTTCAAACAAAAATCTCCAACTAACACTCTGTGCCCTGAGGGAAGGGTCTAGAAGAGACTTGGGTGGGGTGTTAGTCTTTCATGGTGGGTGGAGGATGCCCAGGAGTCCTACATGGCCATATCCTGCCATGGATTTTTATATGAGTCCCTCCCTTGACTTCAATGGGAGTTCCACGCAGGGGAGAGAAGGCCAGCATAGCTGGTCTGATTGGTCGCTGGTTAGCCAGGAAAGAAAAAATGGCAGCAGCCACTGAAGATTAAAAGTTAGAAGGGTTTTTTTTTAAATCCTGCTTTGTGACAAGCCTAAACCTGGAGCGGAGTGGTCCTGTGGTTTTGCTTGTAAGATTTAGTAGCTGAGTTTGGTCTGCTAGACCCTGCAGTACTTACAATCTGATCTGGAAGGACTGCCAAGAAAGAATTACATTGATACAGTGGAGGTACAACATAAGCATATCTGGAGCAACACCTCTGAATCGTTGTCCAGAGTGACTTGCTGTTTCCCTGCTGTTAGGTGAACAATTTTAAGTTGTTGCCATATATTATTCTGAAGTTGAGCTCAGATCCAAATGTACCTAAATGGTCAACTTTTCTCACAAAGGGCTAGAGCACCAGCTGGTGGAAATTGTCCTACTGTGATGAAATCAGTGAGCGTTGATGGCACTCAGCACCTCACAGGATTAGGCCTAAAAGCAGCTGGGCTTGCTGCTGACATTCCTTTTAGCTCACTTTTGTGGCTGAGTTTAACTAAAGGAAGCATTTATTCCTCCATGCCTTGATAAATTAGTCTTTGTAGCATGATGAGTGGAACTGGAGAAAGAGGTTTCAGGAGTGATCTGGTTCAGTGTAGCACCCGAGGGCTCAGCAATTCAATCTGAGTCCACACTGCCACCCCTTAAACTCCAGAGTCCCAGTATGTAACACTGGCCACTTAGCATTGTTAATAACAATCTTTCCTACTACAATTTTGCCTCCCTGCCATGTCCCTTATTGTTAACGGAACAGTCTTGAGCAGAAACAGCTGAATCCTCAAAGTAACCAAGAGGTAAATGTAGTTATCTCCAGCATAATCAATACGTAACTCTGGAGGCACATAAACCCCGAAATGCAGGGAGCCCGGGTATATGTCCTTGTGGAGCATCATGATTTTTATCTACATCGGACAGTGACAACTGGCTAAGTTAACAAAGTGCCACCTGCCAGAAAAAATTAAAAGCACAGAAATACTGTACAATGTTTGGCAATTTCATTTCTCCTATCCTGTATAGTGAGACTGAACCATCCTTTGGGCCAGATGCAAAAATGCAGAACTAATTAACACCCCCGGTCCCTCCCCTCAAAAAATCTTTTTAAAAACTGGCTTTAAAAAAAATCTTATGACATTTTGAAGACTGATTGATTTTTTTAAATCTCTTTTTGGTTTGGCAATATAGTTCTTTTGATTGTCCCCACCCAGATTACATAGTATGGCTTGCTCCCTGATTGGGTGAATATAACTCTGACGATCAGGTGTTTAGGTGTGTGTATGTGAATGAGTATGTGCATTCAAAATTTTTGTTCAGTGAATATTTTGCAATATTTAGTGCTTTGAACATTCTTTCCAGTAAAGCTTTTTGGCAGGCAGTAATTCCTTGTAGAAGGTGAACAAAATAGTCAGAGAAAGATTAGAATTTTTTTAAATCAAATAATATTTTTGGAACAATTGCTAAACAAAACCAAGATGAAAGGCAGAATGGAGTGGGCTATAGGAAAAAAGTATTTGAGTGCTCTGTTAAGTGTTACTTCAATGGTGACACAGGTTGGTTTCATACCTACCAAAAAGCTTCTTGCAATGGGCATTGCGTGTGTCACTACAGCCATAAGAAATTATTTCTACTGGGGCAGGAATAATGGCCCACAGTAAATCAGCTTGGTTACAAGATCTCTCAGGACATAACTTACACGAGTTCTCATGACAGACAGAAAAGGAACCCCGGTTGCCACTGTACTTGTGAAAGCTGAGATCTGATTGGAGTTTTTTGTAGCGTGAGACCACTCAGATGATATGGAAGGCAGATTTTTCAATGCAGTATGTCTGCTCTGTATTGCACTGCTGGCACAATCTGGTCCCTACTGGCATTTTATAGCTAGCCTATCTGGTCATCCCTATGTAAGAATAATCTTTCAATGGCATAGAGCCAAAGTAGGGATTCTTATGTTATTTCCCCACAATGACTGCCAACATATCAGTGAAAAAGAGGGTTTGTCTGGGACACTGCTGTGACCTAATGTTCATTGGCTATGTCCTCCAGGATGCTTGCAATACATAGTAAGTTAGAACAACCCTGAGGCTGCTCTAAAATGGTGCAGCGGAGCCAGCCCTGCACAGAGATGCAACAGGATCAGAAGAGTGTGAATGTGTGAATTGACTTGTATTCTGCATACTTCAGCTGCAGCCACAGGTCTGGCCTACAGCCTTTCTCTACCAGGCTGCTAGTGCAAATCTGGCCCAAGGCTGGAGTGACTGAAAGTTGTTAATGACCTGACTGCCTAGCTACCCATGTGAAATGAAAGTGGTGGGTCACGTTTTTTTCCCAATTCATTCCTAATGTTTTAAAAAATACTAAAAGAGACATGGGGTGAAAGAAGATGACAGTGAATTATGTATGAGTTAGTTGTGCAATATGACAACAAAAAAGGCCAGTGCAATCCTGGGCTACCTATTCAAAAGCACTATGCCACAGAGCAAAAAAGGAATTAAGGGCTGGTCTACACTACCGCTTAAGTCGATGTAACTTACATTGCTCAGGGGTGTGAAAAAGACACCCTCCTGAGCGACATAAGTTACATCGATCTAAGCACTGTCCACATTGGTGCTATGTTGGTGGGAGATGCTCTCTAAGAGTTAGACTCTAGACACCTGATCCAATACCCATTGAAGGCAATAGGAGTATTTCCACTGAATTCAGTTTGGATCAGGATCTCTGTGAGTCTGAAGAAATCATAACTGCATTCAGTTCTGGGCATTTCATTACCAGAATGGTGTAGACAAATGGTGTTCAGAGATGAGCAACCAAAATTATTAAAAGGCTGGAGGGAGTGACTTATTTGGAAAGATTTAAAGAGCAAAGTCTTTGTCTTATTAGAGGATGGAAAAAGGGGTGAGGGTGAAATGGTGGGAAGTAGGATAACGGGCTACAGAGATTTAATTGTTGAAAATACCAAGGAGGGGGATTAGTTATTCATCTTGGCACAGAGGAGTATATGGTAACAACGAATAATTAAGAACAGGAAAACTTAGCCTAAATATTGGGGGGAAATATCCTGACAGTGAGACAGAGTGCTCAGATATTACAGTGGTGAGCATGGTCTAGTAATAGATTTATACAGGTGTGGAACAATCTTCCATGAGAAGTGGTGGAAGACTAATCACTGGAAATATTTAGAACTAAAGTGGAAAGAGCAGTAGAAATATATCGAAGAGAACATGCCTACACTGTCAGGCATGGCTAACTAGGTCTTTTCCATGTTCCTGAAAGAACTGCCCCAGAAGCACTGAAAGATCCCCGCTTGATTTCCAGCTCCCAAGCTGAGTTTGCAGGGCTGGCAGTTGCAGAAAAGCATCTTGGTACTGAGCTAATTTCATCTGGAGTCTTTGTGGCACAATAAACATGCAACCCCATGATACCATATTTAAAGTGGTCTCTTTATAGTGGGGCTAGTCCCACTGAGGAAAAAATGGTTGAAGTACTGAGAGATCTATGACAGGTTTGAAGGATGTGCCTCAGACTGAAACCCCAGAGACAGATTCTAGCTCTATAGTTGGAATTTTTACTAGGGGTTGGGGTACCACAGTGTTGGATGTGAGCATATAGCAAAACCAATTTCACTTTTGGTTGTTGTAATTACAGCAAACCTCAGTGCCAGAAGCTCAGATTCCAATGTGGTTCCAGTGGATCCATAGTTATGTTATCTAATAGTTTATTATTCAAAGACTGTTTGATGCTTAATGGCAACAGAAATGTGCAAAATGTAGCATTTAAAAACCCACTGGAGAACCAGATTTTAATAGTCATGTCACAAGTTTCTGGCAAGAAGTGTGTTTATTATTTTTGTAATAGGATAACTGTTTTTAGTCCCCTCACACACAATTCAAAGGAAAAAATGAGGAGCTGACAATCCACTGTATATAATTAAACTAGCAAATGCAGAGTTTAATTAAATTGTAGTTCAGTTATAAAATGCTGGACTTCCTAAAACCTCAGAAATCATTATTGATCAAATACTCCACCACTTCCGTGTTTGTCATCCGCCTAAAGTAGTGAATTATTCATAAATTTGAGCTTAATAGAGTAATTGTTCTTTCTGATGATCAGTATCTGTGTGAAATGTCTAGACATGAGTGGCTTTTATTTTTTGGTGACTGCACACCAGCACTGTCGTGCTAATGCGATCTGCTTGTCACTCTAACAGGCCAAATTCTGCTGTCCTTGCTCGGGCAAAACTCCCAATGACTTCTATGGAAATGGTGCCTGAGGAAAAAGGAGCATGGAAGCAGGGTTAGGCCCAGTGTGGAATCTACGGTAGCCATTCCCCATGCTATACATTTCAAATTAAGAAGCAAAGCACTCACAATTAGGCTTCATCTAAGAAAAACCCCAAACCCCTCCAAAGCACAATAGAAAACATTTTCATTTACCACAATATTTACATATTTTGCATTATGCTAATACAAACCAAAGAGATTTAGTCCTGCCTGCGGCATATTTTAAAAAATGCAATTTGTTAATCGCCTTCCAGCAAAAATAAAAATCAACAAAAAATATGGCCCTTGGTAGGCACATAAAATTTATCACCTCTGCTCCACTCACACAGAGTTTATGAATCAATACACCCTGAGATTATTTGGTAACAGATCCTACATCTAGTCATTTCAAAATACTGTAGTCTAAATTTAAAGTTCTCCCTTTTTTTTAATGCTCTGTTTTATTTGGCAGTTTGTTTGCTGTCCAAGTCAGTGGGCATAAATGATTTGTGAGTGTGGGAGATGAACTGCCAGTTGGAGCATGACCAAAACAACAGCAGCTGCCAGTCTCCCAGCAGTCACAGTGAGTAATTCAAGATTAACTGCAAAAACTATTTGTCAAGTTTACTTTGAAAAGTTTCACCTCAGAGTGTGAGATCTTGCTGCAAAGGACAGGTCCTGATGTGTCCCTCTAATACACCTCTACCCTGATATAACACTGTCCTCGGGAGCCAAAAAAATCTTACGGTGTTATAGGTGAAACTGTGTTATATCGAACTTGCTTTGATTCGCTGGAGTGTGCAGCCGTGCCCCCCCGGAGCACTGCTTTACCGCATTATATCCGACTTCATGTTATATCGGGCCGTGTTATATCGGGGTAGAGGTGTACTATGATTTTGCAACCATGGCTGTTGCAAAACAGTAAAGCATTTATTCAGGTATATGATAATAGCCCTGCTGCTTGTTTAGGGTTGGTCAAAGAACCATGGTGCTGTAACGGAATAAGGATCTTCATGCTCTCTCATTGCATTCCTAATTGCTGTGGTACCTCCTTAATAGTGATGTAACTTTTTGCTTTCTTTGTAACCACGAGACACATCTGTGCAGCCTGCTGATGCTTTTATGTAGATGTTAAATAAACCCAATACTGTCAAAGGGCTCTATGTATCTTTTTATTGGAAGTTTTGTATCCCTCTCCTTCAATCTTTTCTGGTTTTTCATTCTCTCTCCTAAGGATGCTGCACTCCCAGTAATGATGGAGTTTCAATTAAACTTTTAATTTAACCCATTAGGTTCAGAATTAGGCATGACATGTGAAACTGTTTCCCATTCATCATTGACTTCGACGCCTGAGCATAAGAAAGATTGTGATAGCTTCTCCCTCTTTTTCTGTGGTATAATTCTACATTGCTTGCCTGTCCAAAACGTCAACTCCAAGTAATTAAGGAAGGAATATACAACTGGGTCTCTAAGCTAGAGGTCCAGATCTACAAGGAAACGATGTGAGGAGACATCCTCCTTCTTAGGCTGCAGAGCTGCTCCACAGAGATCACGTCAGCTTTGTGACCTTGGTGTATCCAACAGATGTCATGTCAGGAGGCGGGGGCAGAGGATCTGTGCAGCAAGCAAATGATTTAGCCCCACCCTTTCCCCAGCCCTCCTCTGCCCAGGTTCCTGAATGGCATCATCACAGCTGGCTCTCTCTGCACAATGGAATCAGATAGATCCCTCTGCCAAGGTTACTCTGCAGCTGTGATGGCAGGAGCTAGATTTCTCCTTCACTAAAAATTACATATAGATTTTGTTTGCTCTGTCACTGACATACACACTGATATATGGAGAATATAGGTCGCTATAAGTTGTGTGCGCTGGGAAGGATGAAAGATTGCAACCCTGGTGTGTGAGGAAGCCTGCAGCGGCAAGAAGCTCAACCAGCAGTTGGTGTAATACAGAGGATAAAATACAGCCTGGGGCTATCATAAGTCTGTCACGTTGTCCCAGGATCTCTATGGTATATTGTCAAAGCAGGTTTTTCATGGACAAATCCTTCTCACCACTCCCACTTCAGAGCCCCGGGTTACAACACCTTCTTGTAAGTTTTTGCAAATTGAGTAGTACTATTATTTAGTCATTTTCAAAATAAATTCTCTGCACAGACGTCTTTGTTTTAGAGACCTTTTGCTATGTTTCTTGGACAGCAAAAATGGTATTATTATTATCCAGGAAAACTTGCTACAATTTCACATGTCTAGTTGTGGCATTGCACTTCAAAGTAGATCTCCCCAAAATGGGTAACCTTCTATCCTCTCTTTCTGTAAAAACACAGACAGGAAAATAAGATTTAAATTACAGAATGGAGGAGAAATGCTTTAAACATAGCAGTAGTTCAAAGTGGCTTGTTGGTTCTTCTTGGGGAGAACTTTGTAGCTTGTTTACTATGCAGAAATCTGTCTCTCTCTTCACCAACTGCTTTGCAAGATGTCTGCTTTGCCTAAGCACCTCCTCTTGGTTCTTTAATAAGATTTTGCTTCTCTTCCAAGATCGAGGAGTTTTGTTTCCGTGTTTGTGATAAGCCACCTCCTTCATTTTTTACAGCACTGTTTTTATTCCTACCTTTTATGTCATGTGGCAAGCTTTCAGAGTAAGCAGGCCTTGCATTGACTTCTACATCCCCTCTGTAATAGGTTGGTTATGAAGAAAACACTGGTGGGAAAATTCACGGAACCCTTCTGTGCTGTAACACTCAGTTCAAAATGTCAGTTATAAATCTTGATTGGTGCCTTTGAGCTGAAGTACCCACAGCTGGGATGAATACTATGTTGATTCAGATCCAGTGGAGTCACACAATAAATAAGTAAAGCAAAGCATTGTACCTATAAAGCACCAAAACAATTTACACCTCTTGACAACAGCAAGCCTTTGTCAGGGGTGGAAATGTTTCTGTTGCTTTCTAGTCATTATTTCCCACGTGTTTGTGAAGTGTTATGAGCTGGGTGTTCAGAACCAGTAATGACTGAAAAAAATGGGTTTGTTTAGTCTGGAGAAAAGAAGACTGAGAGGGGACACAATCGCTGTTTACAAGTACATAAAAGGTTGTTACAAGAAGGAGGGTGAAACATTGTTCTCATTAACTTCTGAGGATAGGACAAGAAGCACCAAGGGAGGTTTAGGTTGGAATTTAGGAAAAACTTCCTGTCAGGGTGGTTAAGCACTGGAACAAATTGCCTAGGGAGGTTGTGGAATCTTCTTCACTGGAGGTTTTTAAGAACAGGTTAGACAAACACCAGTCAGGAATGGTCTAGTTATTACTTAGTCCTGCCTTGAGTGCAGGGGACTGGACTAGATGACCTATTGAGGTCCCTTCCAGTCCTACACTTCTGATTCTATGTCATTCTTACACTAAATATAAAGCCAGCAATCAGGTTTGTGACAAAGTAGGAATCAAATTAATTCTGTTTATCTTGGTGTTTTGTTTTTTCTCCAAACCCATCTACCCTGGGTGTGATATCTATAGAATCATAGGGGTTAGAAGGGACAGCAAGGGTAATCTAATCTAACCCCCTGCCAAAATGCAGGATTTGTTGTGTCTAAACCATCCAAGACAGATGGCTCCAGCCTCCTTTTGAAAACCTCCAGCAAAGGAGCTTCCCCAACCTCCCTAGGCGGTCTGTTCCATTGTCCTACTGGTCTTACAGTTAGGAAGTTTTTCCTGAGGTTTAATCTAAATCTGTTATGCTGTAGTTTGAATCCATTGTCTCTTGTCCTGCCCTCTGTGGCAAGAGAGAACAACTTTCCTCCATCTTTTTTATGGTAGCCTTTCAAGTATTTGAAAACCGCTATCATGTCCCCCCTCAATCTCCTCTTTTCCAAACTAAACATACCCAAATCCTTCAGCCTTTGCTTGTATGGCTTGCATTCCATCCCTTTGATAATCTTTGTTGCTGTCCTCTGGATCCTTTCCACTTTCTCCACAACCTTTCTATATGTTGGTGACCAAAATAACCGTACTCAGAGAGTAGTTATTAATGATTCCCAATCCTGCTGGAAAGGTATAACAAGTGGGGTTCTGCAGGGGTCTGGTTTGGGACCGGCTCTGTTCAATATCTTCATCAACGACTTAGATATTGGCATAGAAAGCACGCTTATTAAGTTTGCAGATGATACCAAACTGGGAGGGATTGCAACTGCTTTGGAGGATAGGGTCATAATTCAAAATGATCTGGACAAATTGGAGAAATGGTCTGAGGTAAACAGGATGAAGTTTAACAAAGACAAATGCAAAGTGCTCCACTTAGGAAGGAACAATCAGTTTCACACATACAGAATGGGAAGAGACTGTCTAGGAAGGAGTACGGCAGAAAGGGATCTAGGGGTTATAGTGGACTACAAGCTAAATATGAGTCAACAGTGTGATGCTGTTGCAAAAAAAGCAAACATGATTCTGGGATGCATTAACAGGTGTGTTGTGAGCAAGACATGAGAAGTCATTCTTCCGCTCTACTCTGCACTGGTTAGGCCTCAACTGGAGTATTGTGTCCAGTTCTGGGCACCGCATTTCAAGAAAGATGTGGAGAAATTGGAGATGGTCCAGAGAAGAGCAACAAGAATGATTAAAGGTCTTGAGAACATGACCTATGAAGGAAGGCTGAAAGAATTGGGTTTGTTTAGTTTGGAAAAGAGAAGACATGATAGCAGTTTTCAGGTATCTAAAAGGGTGTCATAAGGAGGAGGGAGAAAACTTGTTCACCTTAGCCTCTAAGGATAGAACAAGAAGCAATGGGCTTAAACTGCAGCAAGGGAGGTTTAGGTTGGACATTAGGAAAAAGTTCCTAACTGTCAGGGTGGTTAAACACTGGAATAAACTGCCTAGGAAGGTTGTGGAATCTCCATCTCTGGAGATATTTAAGAGTAGGTTAGATAAATGTCTATCTGGGATGGTCTAGACAGTATTTGGTCCTGCCATGAGGACAGGGGACTGGACTCTATGACCTCTCGAGGTCCCTTCCAGTCCTAGAATCTATGAATCTATAAAATTAGACACAGTACTCCAGCGGAGGCCTAACCAGCACCGAGTAGAGTAGTACTATCACCTCCCGTGACTTGCATGCTATGCCTCCGTTAATGCAAGCTAAAAATTGCATTTGCTTTTTTTTTGCAACAGCATCGCATTGTTGACTCATGCTGAGGTTGGGACCCACCACAACTCCCACATCCTTGTCAGCAGTGCTGCTGCCAAGCCAGTTATCCCCCATTCTGAATTTGTGCATTTGGTTTTTCTTCCTTAGGGCTGGTCTACACTAGGGGGGGATCGATCTAAGATACACAACTTCAGCTACGCTATTTGCATAGCTGAAGTCAAAGTATCTTAGTTTGACTTACCTGGCCGTCCTCACGGTGGCAAGTCAACCGCCGCGGCTCCCCTGTCGACTCTGCTTACTCCTCCTGCCAAGGGGGAGTACGGGCGTCAATTTGGGGATCAATTTATCACATCTAGACGAGACGCGATAAATCGATCCGGCAGGTAGTGTAGACGTGGCCTAAGTATCAGTATAGTGATAATGATCTTACATGAGTTTTCAGATGGGCCCCAAAGCAATTTCTAACTGATTGTGCAAACTTAATATACACTAGTAATTGAAGTGTAGCCACCGCTGGGCTGAATTGCAGCAATGATTATAGCATAAGAAATGCTAGGTGATAGGACACGACGTGGCATGAGGACTACTATATCCAGTTGAAATTACAAAGGGAAGTTAGATAGAATATAAATTATCCATTGTAGTAGTGTTGGCCGAGGTTCGGCCCTCAGCGGGGCTGTGGGGTATCCCACCGCCTTGCTCTGGTCCGCCGTCAGTCCGGGTCCGGCGGCAGTCTGGGACAGCAGACACACAGTTAGGGGCTCAGGCCCATAACCAGGGGCTGAGCCACTAGGTCAGAACCCAGGCCCTTAAGCAAGGGCTGAGGCAATGTCTATAGCAGCCCAGGCCCTAAATCAGGGCAGGACAGCAAGCAAATAGTCAGTCAGAAACCCAGGCCTTTAAGCAGGGGCTGGGTCAGGGTTTGTAGCAGCCCAGGCCCTAGGTCAGGGCGGGGCAGCAAACAAATAGTCAGAAACCCAGGCCTTTAAGCAGGGGTGGGTCAGTGAGCAACAGGTCCCAGCCTCTCTAGGCCAGGGGAAAAGGGGGAGTCTGTCACCCAAGGAATGGGTGGCAGGGGGGACGCAGGCCCTCCTACTCCACTGCATCCCAGCCCGGGGCCCTAGCAGCGACGGAAACTCGCTGCTGTCAGTGGGGATCCTAGCCGCAACACACTGACATCGGCTCTGGCAGTGCAGCAGCCAGACTGGGATCGGCTGCCCCCGGGCTACTTCCAAACTCCCCCTCGTATGGTACCTGGGCCGTCCTAGTGTCCTCGGTGCTCTCCACCAGCATCGGCTCCTCTGGGTAGGTAGCGAAGGGTAGGCTCGGCTCCTCCTCGGGATAGCAGGAAAGGGGCAGGCTCAGCTCCTCCTCGGGGTAGCTGGCACGGGGCAGGCTCGGCTCCTCCTCGGGGTAGCTGGCACGGGGCAGGCTTGACCAGTCCTCCTCAGGGTATCGGGCGAGAGGTAGGCTCGACAGGCCTGGAAGTCAGCAGGCCGGTTGTGGCCTGCGGCTGTCTCCCAAGCGGGAGCTCGGCCACCGACCTCTGCTCTCTCTGCCGGCGTGGGCTCCACTGAGCTCTGCAGGCGGGCTTTTATACTTCCGGGTCAGTGCCAAGACCTCTGAGGGGCGGGCGTCGGACCCGATGGCTCCGCCCACATTGGTATTAGGGGAGGTTCGGCCCTCAGCGGGGCTGTGGGGTATCCCACCGCCTCGCTACACCCATGTTCAAATGTTTTCTGCAAAATCAAAATTTTTGATGGGAAAATTTTGGTATTTGCAGAATGATATTTATTTTTCTGTCAGGAAAATGAAAACAAAATATTTTATGTTGGGTCAACTAGAATAAAAACATTTTATCAGATAATATTGGAATGTATCACCTCAGTTCAGTGTGAATCTGTATCCCCCTGACTGGCCATGGTGCCTCATGGGAATTGTAGTCTGGATGCCTCGTGATGCCATTATCTCCTATGGGCTTCACTCCCTACCTGGGCTACATCTTCCATAATACACCAGGGTCTCCCTCTGGCTCAACTGCCATGGTGCTTCATGGTGGGATAGTCCAACCAGGAAGCATGGCCCATAGAGGAGAATAAGGGCATGAGGCATCCAAATTGCAACTCCCATAAAGCATCAAGGTGCTCAATATGGACACAATTCAATGTTGAACTGAAATGTTTAAAGAGAGAAGGTGAGTGAGATTGGACCAACTTCTTTGACAGGAGGGACAAACTTTCCAGCGTCACAGTGCTCTTCCTTAGGACTAGGGAAGGTACCCAGAGTGAATCCGTTATGCTTACCAATCTGTCCCACCTTGTATTTACCTTCCCCAGAACTGAGGAAGAGCTCTGTGAAGCTTGAAAGCTTCTTCCTTTCACCAGCAGAAGTTGGCCCAATGAAAGATATTACCTCACCCACCCTTGTCTCTCTCCTATCTCTCTTCAGCACAGCTACAACAATACTGCAAACATGAAATGTTTAGATGTTTCTGAATCAAAATTTTTCAAAAACTCTAATTTTGTGAAAAAATTGATATTTTGGCTCCTCACCCTGATCTGGGACCTAAACAAGTGCCGAAACATTGGAATTTTCCAAGGAACAGAAATTTTGATTTTTTTTTTTTTTGGATCAGTGCTACTGCTTCACTCTCCTTAGTCTGTAAAATCTAGTGCGCTCATTGCTTCAGGTAGCATGATTTACTTTAATTAGCATCCTGTTTACTAAAAATTCAACCTTGAAATATCTCTTCCCTCTTGGATCTGAAGCGATATAGTGGAGAGGCATGTGATTCTTGTTGCACTTTTTAACTGGAGAACACAATTCATGATTCTAGAATCACCCACTGATTTGATAGTTAGAGGTCTGTCTGGGCTTTATTTATAAGATTTTCTTTTTTAAGGATTTAAATTGTGATTATACAAATTTGCTGGAGGTGAAAACTTGGTATATGTAGGCTCAGCCTGGGAGCAATGATTTACCTAATATGGTTTAAATTTCTTTAGATGTTTTAAATGTTTAGGATTTCATTATGCAGTTAATGCTTTTTTGTGGTTTCAGGTGCTTTTCTGCACTTACATTTTTGGACAAGTAAAATTTGCTGGACTTTAATTCATAGTGTGCTTTAATGCCTTAGAGCTTTTTTTATAAAGACAAAATGTTGCCAAGATACTAGTGTGTATATATGATAACAATGTGTTGTGAGGAAGTTTAACACAGTTAATTACTGCAGTTGAGCGTATGGACTGTGCGTGTTACACAGATGGACTGTATGATACCCAGATACTTTAAGTATGCAAATTCCCATTGAAGTGACAAAGCTTAATGACTCTCTTGGATTGAAGCAGCTACAATCTATTGTATCAATAATCCAGGGATTAAGGAAGCTCTAATTGTAAGTATGATGCACAGAAGAGCGATTTATATTTGAGACAAGTTTAGCACAGTTCCTCGCAATCTAACTTTCTGCTCTCCCCAGGGTCCAAATTTGAATCTCAACTGTGATTATGTTCATGTCACACATGGGGGCTGATTTCCCCCTCTCTCCCCCCCCCCACTCACTCTAGACTAAACTAGGAATAACTCATCAGTGTAAAGTGAGCAGAGAACCAGTTCCAGTCTTTTCGGCAAAGAGATAGAAGTAACTGCTTATCAGCCCACCTTGCTTAGTGTCTTACACTGTATGTTGCCACAGTCATCAGCGTTACATGCTTTTTTACTCTGACCTACAAAGATTAGGGACTATAGGAAGGTCACATCTAGGGCTCTTTGTTTTCCTCTTTAAACCCTGAACATAAACATGCCCAGAAAAAATCTGGGTTTGAAGCTCAAATGGGATTAGAGTTAAGGCCTCAGCTTTTATCCTTAACCAGCCCTGTCATGTTAAGGTATTGCAGTATATGCTGTATCTGATGTGTAACCTCACCTGCCAATCGCTCTTCCAGACCTAGACATATGGTAATAGAGTGAATGAATGGCATGTTAACCTTCTCTGGGAATTTGCTTTGGTTGGTTAAATCAGAACATTAGCAAACTTGCAATAATTAGTTTGTACTCTATATGGAAGGGCTGGATTCTGCAGGATGTGCAGTGCATATATTGTGGAGGGAGCTGCCAGGGAAGAGGGATACCAGGAGTCTTCCTTCACTTGTTGGCCCATATAAGGACCAAGCAGAATTGCAGTCTGTGCACGTAGGTGAGCACAGGGACTAATTCATCTCCACATCTGTGGGTTATAGCATCCTAAAGGCAATGGTAAGGTGGCCTCCACACTACAGGGGGACAGGATGCTTTCTGTCTCCTGTTGCCCCACACTGCCTTTTACCCAGGTGCTCCTAATGGGCATAATCTAAAGAAACAATGCCTGCTGCTGTTTCTATTGCAGTCAGACTTTGGTATCAGATTAGCATTCCCTGTCAGTATTTTGTAATACTTGGGAGACACTGAACTCAGCCCCGTGTGAGTGACTACACATTGGTATTACCTAATTCTTAAAGTATTAAGATAATTAGGAAATGTGATACTCCACAAAAATAGACAGCTAGTTGTATTAAAGGCATCAAAGGTGTTCCGTCTCCCATGTCAATTTGAACAGTGCTCTTGGCTACTACATTGCAGTAATCAGCTTAACTAAATTTGTTTTGCATGTCTGATGTTAAAGAGTGATTGGTTGTTATTCTTTTAGGGTGAAATCCACTGAATCTGCATAAAACAGGAGCACTTGAGCTCCAGGCAGGTGGAAGGCAGAGGGCCCAGTGCCAGGCAGCAGGGCTGCTTTGCAGCACCTCTAGAGAACAGCGTTTCAGGCTGGAACAGCAGGCATACACCCTCTGGGGCAGTTGCACGGGGTGGATTTGCATAAACATGGATTCTCTGACCCTCCAGTAGGCCCGTCACAGACTTCCTTTCTTGACTAAGCAGGGTGCCTGGGTGCATAGGTGACTGCTCCACTCCTGGCCCCCGTAGGCAGGTGTTAATGGTGTGCACGGTCTCAGCTCTGGTGCTTTCTATGAATGACGAAGAAACAATAATTAAAATAGTGAAGAAACATTTTAACGCATTTCAGCCAGATTTATGCAACGCCATGCAAGATGGAATTTCAGAAAAGCTTCTTTCGGATGCTTTAATAGATGATTCAAATTATAACCCATCCCTGCAAACATGCCATTTCTAATTGATTCCATATGCTCCCAGTCCCTTTCCCCCCCTCCCTATTTTTGGGATCTAGGTTCAGCCTGGAATATGCCATTCATCAGTTTATCTAGGCCTGGGTAATGTTCCATTGCATAAACGGGAGAGGGTCTAGGACTGGATGCCATGTTTAAAAATGTGGTGTGAATAATTTGTGGCTTTGCAGCCCTTCATTCAAAGTAAAGCCCTGCTTCAGTCTGTCACTGTTGTGGCTTCCAGAAACCTGTTGGAGTGGCTCTAATCATGCAACACAGTTAATTCCTTATGGAGAGATCAAGGTTACAGCTCTTGTGTAACAGCAGATAGCCTGAGAGCTAATAGGATAGTACCAGAGAGGCTGCTTGAGAAGCAGCAAAGGTGTCCACCCATCAGGGCTACTCTAGCGCTTGATAAACCGTAACTCATTGCTTTCCTCATTCATCATTAAAATGAGATTTTTATGCTAGGTCTGTAAAATGCCATCATGGTGAGTTATTTCAGCCAGGTTACTGAGAACAACGGCCACCTTTTATGGCATGGGAGTCCGGGAAAGAGTTCTAAAGATTATTGCTAGTTTACTACCCACACATTTTCTCCGCCCCTGCCCTCTCTTTCTGTCCCTCCTCCCCCATATTAATCCTCATTTAGCATCATGAGGAGCTGATGAAGGATGCCAAGGTCATTTCTGTGCCAGCAAGATGGCTCATATATGGCCAGTCACCTCTCCATGCTAAGTGTGCCAATATTGTATTGTGTATCCCACCAGGAGATTCACAGATGTGGTAAAGCTGCCAGCAAAGCTCCTCAATTCTTTCCCATAATGGTTCTACTGAAGCAACTGCAGCCTGCAAGGTCAGGTGCAGTGGCCAAGGCAAAGTCCTCCTCTCTCCTCATTTTCAAGGTGTGTAAATTGAAGATTTCCTAGTGAACTGCCCTTTCAGTTCCAAATTAACACAATTAGAATGTCAGGCAGCCTGGTGCCAAGAAATGAGCACAGAGATGGGAGTTAGGAACTACCTTTGCCACAGCCCTCCTGTATGGCCTGGGGTAAGTCCCTTCCCCTTTCTGCCTCTGTTTCCTCATCTAAAAGCGTAGAAAAATAATACTTAGTTGTGGCCCAGTGCGGTTAATATTCATATGACACTTAGAACATATTAACGATTATTTTTCATTTGTACTCACATTAGCTGCTCCGATCAAATATGATCAAGATCCTAGTGTGCTAGGCACTTCACACACACCTAGTGAATGACAGTCCCAGCCAACAAAGAGGTTGCAATCTAAACGAGGCAGAATTATCCCCATTTTGCATATGGGGAGCTGAGGCATTGAGAGATTTAATCACATAACCAGGAAATCCTTGTAAGTAAATCCAAGTAGTGAACCCCTATCTCCTGAGTCCCTGTCCAGTGTCTTAATCACAAGACCAACCTTCCTCTGTAAAGTGCTACGTAAGCACTAAGTACAGTAGGCCTGTTTTAAGGAACCATTGAGGGAATCAACCATTTGGTTGCTCTATGGAGGCAATTCTTTTAATAAAGATGGAGCAGCATTGTACTCAACAGGTCAGATACTCCACCACATTACTCCAGCTTTATACTGGTGTCGCTCTGTTCAAAAAGATGGAGTCACACCAGTGTAAACCAGTTGTAATACCAGGGTGTTACATCAGACTCAATATATAGAGAGACTTAAGGGGCTTTCTCTTAAGAAAGAAGGCTGTCTAATAAGTGTGGTTTCTTGTATAGTTGTTTGTTATTGAGAAGTGGAAACAGACCATTTAAAAACGCTCCCACCCACCCATATCCACACCAACATTAGAATGAGGTCTGATTTGGTTTGGGCAAGATACTACCCAAGATCAGGGTCTAATGAGCCATCCACAAAAGTGTTCCAGCTACAGGTGTGGATGCCACGCCTCTTGCTCTTCTCAAATCCTGATTTAAATGAAATCAATCAGGAATTTATTGGAATGCTTTGCCAGATTACAGAAACTAGTTTGTCAATGGACCAAGGAGAGTGAATGGGTAAAGACATAGGTGACTGAAACCATGTCATGTGCAGTATGGCTCATTTATGAATGGGGGAAAGTGATTGCTGGGGTATGAAGAGAACATAAGAACATAAGAAAGGCCGTACCGGGTCAGACCAAGGTCCATCTAGCCCAGTATCCTGTCTACCGACAGTGGCCAATGCCAGGTGCCCCAGAGGGAGTGAACCTAACAGATCTCTCTCCTGCCATCCATCTCCATCCTCTGACAGACAGAGGCTAGGGACACCATTCCTTACCTGTCCTGGCTAATAGCCATTAATGGACTTAACCACCATGAATTTATCCAGTTCTCTTTTAAACTCTGTTATAGTTCTAGCCTTCACAACCTTCTCAGGTAAGGAGTTCCACAAGTTGACTGTGCGCTGCGTGAAGAAGAACTTCCTTTTATTTGTTTTAAACCTGTTGCCTATTAATTTCATTTGATGACCCCTAGTTCTTGTATTATGGGAATAAGTAAATAACTTTTCCTTATCCACTTTCTCCACATCACTCATGATTTTATATACCTCTATCATATCCACCCTTAGTTTCCTCTTTTCCAAGCTGAAGAGTCCTAGTCTATCATGTGCATTGATGAAAATGTGTTTTTTTTGTCATTCTGCTGGAGTGATTTGAGGTGCTAGTAAAAACCCTGCTTAGTGAGGAGATCCATGTTTATAAACTCCCACATATATAATGTCCATTTAATATCGAAGAGGACATGGGTGGGCACTGGAATAGAATCCATTAAAACTTGCCTGACCATCACTAATGAGGACTGACCTTTGCAGCAATATATACACTCAGTTTATTAAAGCAGGGGCAGAACAATCTCCATGCCCTTGGTCAATCTAGGTTGCTTGGGGCTGAGGAATTTCCATTTAAAATCTCTCTTCAGGTGATAAAGACTGATTCAATAGAGATCGGCTAATAAAGAAAGTGCTGGAAGCTACTATTAAATTCTAGCTTCTGTCAGCTTAACAGCAAAAACTTTTAATGAGGAAACCATTAAAGTTGACCTAATGAATCAGAAATGCTTTTCCTTGCTGGCTAATTATAGAGTGCCTGGAATATCTTCCGACATATGTAATTTAGAAAATACTGATCTATTGAGTCTCCTTGCTCTCAAAGGAAACCTGTTGCATGGCAGTAGGTGAAAAATGCACTTTATAGCTTTCCTAAGAGGATGTGGGGCTTGACCCAGATTCACAAAGGAACCTCTGTGGAACAGGTGGGATGAATACAGGGGAGGCGGGAATTGCTAATGCTGGTGGCTATCTATCAACAGTGTTTCACATAAAGCATTCCAGTTACAGAGAAACACTGCTGCTTGCAGCAGAAGGATTCAACTGCCTGGCAGGGAAAGATTTGTGCATGCGTTTAGTCTAAAATAGAGGCCAATATATAAATGGCTCAGTCAGTATGCTGGAAAACATAAGGAAATATCCTGTTGGCAATGGGAAGATGCGATAGCTAAAAGGAAATTCAGAGGCATTATATGCCATTGATGGAAGTTGATCACTGCTTGCTTGAACTTTTCTGACACTGGCAGCAACATTTTCTCTCCCCATCTCCCACACAGTGTAATATTACACTTTTGAAAATATAGTAGTATGTAGAGTTGGCCCATTGCGCTAAGCACTGTACAAACCCATCTAAGAGACAGTCTTGTCCCCAAAAGCTTACAAGGCAGACAACAGAAGGGATTGTTATCCTCATTTAACCAATGGGAAACTGAGGCACAGAGCGATAAGTAGTTTATCCAAGTTTACACAGGAACTCTGTGGCAGAACCAAGAAGTGAATCAAGTTCTTCTAAATCATAGTCCTGTACCTTGACAACAGGAGCATCTTCCCCTTGTGTTACTCTGAGTGTTGCACAGAGAGAGAGAGAGGATTTTTTTTTGACTACCCTCTTTATAATGTGTTTCCTGTTTCCTCTTTGCACCCCAGACTGAGTCTAGAATTTTTCCCTTCAACTCTTCTTCCATGAAACTTAGAAGCATGGCTACTAACATATGGCTAAGGGAGCCTGTATAGAAATCCCTTTGGGGGATCATCAATGCTGGCCCTAAATCTGGCAGTTTCCGCTTCAGAAAAATTAGCCTTACCCTCTGGTTGTGGCTGATTTGCTGCCCTGGATCCTAGAACACATTCTCCTGAGCTATTTCTGTCTTATTAGTAAAAAGGTATTATTATGTCAGCTAGTTCCTTCTTTTCTCTGTAGCCATGTGTGCTGCGGAAAGGGTCTGCACACCAACCCTGGGCCACTGGGGACAGATGCAGTCAAAGAGAGCTGGGATGAGGCATGAGAGGCTCCAGGGGACCAAATTTACACAAATCCAGTGACGAACACCACACAACTGGTGTGTAGTTACTGTGATGGCTATTCAAGGGATTTGGCTGGAATAGTGGTGCTGGTGGGGCTGCATTGCAGTTCTCAGTATTGCCAATCTGAAGTATTCAAAAATCATGAATCAGGCCTCCTAATTCATGAGATTTAAAATAAATAAAATGTTGGGTTCTTTTTCTTTGATGTATGGTTTTTGAGTCATTGGGATAGACGTAGGTCATGTTTTCAAGCTTGTCTCTGCAACCATGGTGTGTAGAAATGTACTTTTTTTTTTAAATGAAAGCTGAGAATCTCACATAATAACATGACTCCAAGAGCTTGGACTTTAATAAAAACACTAAATGTTGAGAGACTCATAATAAAATCCCAAGCGGTGGCAACACTGAGTTCTACATGCAACATTCCCCACCAATCCTGCACTCTAGTCATTTAGAGGCCTGTTCTGCAGAGTTATATAAGTGAAGTGATTTATCAAGTCCATTCTTAACTGCATGCAGAACTTCTAGGGAGATTTATTTGCCTTGTGTATTTCACGTGTATATAACTTCCCAGAATTTCTTGCTAAGCCTTCTGGTATTGTTTATTTATTTAGGACTGGTTTTAGGCTATGGGTATTAATAATTTTATGACTGAGCTTTCCTAACAGATGGCTTTATGGGCTATATTGGTCACCAAAGAGCACTACCAGGGAAAACATGAAAGAGTATTTAATACAAACAGTTGCATTCAGGTCATATAAATCTCTCAGTTATTGAATGTTCATCTATATAAGGGAGTAGAAAGCCCATCTGAGAGGGGAACCAAAGGAAACCCTCTGAGCAACATCTACTGTGCCTTAGATCTATGCTATCGTGCCTTAGATAATTATATAATCAGTACCATCCAAAGGAACCACCCTGTTGTGTGGCTCACTAAAAAGGCTGATAGATCAATGGCTTATGTGATACTAGTGTGTGTGTTTTCAGACAGTACGTGCTCTACTCCTCAAGAAAACATCAACCCACTAATAGTGCATATTTTAGAGGACTTGCGCAAAGAAGTAATGAAGAACACCTGATTAAAGAAATGGTCTGATCCAGTGGCCATTGAAGTCAGTGGAAAGACTCTCATTGACTTTGGTGGGCACTGGCTTGGGCACTATGGAGCCCCCTTTTGGTTCATTACAGGGATCGGTGTAAACGATATAAGGGATCCTGTGATGGGGTGTCCACCTTGCACAAGCCCTGAGTGGGTTAATGTGGATTAGAAGGGGCCAGTTAACCATATATGCTGCACCTGGAGGGAAACCAGGGATTGATAAGGCATAATGACAGATGAAGCCCAGCTGAGCGAGGAGCTGGGATAGGATTATAAAACAGGAAGTGAGAGAGGGGAGTGGGGGCCGCAGTCACTCCCTAGAGGAAAAGGTCAGGGACAAGGAGGAGAGCTAAGGAGAAACTAAGTCCTGGGAGCCTACCTTGGACGATGGAGCCTGGCAAGAGGATGAGAATGGTGAAGTAACCATGGGGAGTAGAAGAATCACCAGTGGTAAACCCAGCTATAGGCAAGGCGATAGAGAGCTGGGGTAGGAAGGAGTCCATGGAACAGTAACAGGGTCTGAGACTGAGCAGACCTGGATTGCTAGTCATAGGGTCCCTGGGCTGGAGTTGTGAGAAGGCCCATGTTCCCCTCCTAGCCATGGGGAAAATGGCTGGAGACTTGGAAATGAAGACACTCTGAGAGATTGTCCACACAGTTTATCCAGTGGGATTCTATTTCCCTGAAAGAGGGGGTACTATATAATGAGCTGGCTGGAGGGCTGAGTCATGAAAAGGGAGCACCCTGAGTCCCAGAGAGTGAGAATGGCCATAGTCCAAGTAACTGATGGAAGGGGGCACCAGATGGGGTGATAGCTAATTCCCAGCCACAAGGAGGTGCAGCTGTGGTGAATGGACCCAATCTCAGAGCAGCTTTTAATTTCATTATCCTCTAGCACAAGAGAGAAACCAGCTCTTTAGACAGTAGAAGGTATTCAGGACAGAAGTACTAATGACATCAAAGCAGTGTAAATTAAATTAATCTTGTCTAATAATCATGTATGAAAGAAAAATGGATGCAATAGAGCTATGTAGGATCCCTCAAGTCTAAACTTGGTGAGCTGGTTTATAAACTATGCAGTGAAGATAACGTAATGGCTATAAACAAAATAAATGCCCATTATAAAATCTGTTAATCTCATGGTAAAATAAATAATAGCCTCTCTAGTGTTCAAGTTGCATAGTGCTCCCAACATATATGGTCTTTTCTCCTAGTTAATCATTTGGAAATACTGAGGGTCTGATCCTCCTCTCACTTATGCTTGACTGGAAATCAGGAGTAACTCCTGTTCGTCTCGTTGCAGTTGGTATGGCAACACCCATTTTTTCATCTTCTCTGTGTATATATATCTTCCTACTGTATTTTCCACTGCATGAATCCGATGAAGTGGGTTTTAGCCCACAAAAGCTTATGCCCAAATAAATTTGTTAGTCTCTAAAGTGCCACAAGTACTCCTCGTTCTTTTTACTGATACAGACTAACACGGCTACTACTCTGAATCCTGTTAAACCAGTACACTTGCAGTGGTGTAAATTTGGTGTAGCAGAGAGGAGACTTTGCTTCCTATTGTCCAGTACATATCTGAGAAGAATGATGCAGTACTTGAGCTGCTTATGATGTAAGACACGATATTTGAAGAAAAAACAGAAATCTCTCCATTTTTTCCCTTTACGTTGCATATAAAGTTATGCACAAAGATTAAACCTGTTAGTAGATTTCAACGAGTGTGGGAATGTGCAGCAAGGTGTGTGGATACATGCTTTCCATGCACCTGCTACATTTAGCTTTTCATATGTCACTACCACTGTCACCAGATCATGGTGAGTTCTCCATTATCTGATGGCTTGCCTTATTCTGAACCATTTAATAAAAACCAAAACCCTCTTCCATAAAATGGACCAGTTCTAAAATGACAGTGATTAGGAAAATCCACTCAAATAAGGTGCTTAAATAGTAGTGACACTATAGTCTGCAGTCTTGCCTCTGAAAAATTCAAGTGCTGATTAAATCAGAGTGCTGGAAGCTGATTTCTATGCAGGTGTCAGCAGAAGCCCAATTGGAGCTCTACAACAGAAGCCAAAAACGTGGATGGTTTCAGCCAAAAGCTTTTTCAGTGGCTCAGAACTGGAGGAAGTACTAGAAACAAGTTTTAATCTTGAAAGAAGTCTGACAGTGTCCAAATGCTGACCCCAAAGAGAAAAATACTTGCCTAGTAAATATAAATTCAAATGAATATGTTGGTGAAAATGAAGACCTGTTATTGTGCTCAGAGGCTTGCAGATGTGTAAAATACACAGTCTGTGCTGAGGAAAAGCTGGAGATGTGAGTGTTACACTAGAGCTTGGATTATTATAAGTTGGACGGAAATACAGAGCATGGAAATGAATAGCAATAAAAAGATGTTCTCTGCAACTTGTGTGTATTTGTAAACACGAGACAACCTTTCTACCAGGGTGAGTAGTTGTATGATACCTTAAGCTCTGGCTGACTGAATAAACCAGAATCCTCCCCTTTAACACTTAATAATGTCATGGGACGACTGAAGTCCAAAGTTTTTGGTTTATAGAGGAATATAACTGAGAACAATTGGGATGTCATCCCACTGAGTCCCTCTCAATGCTTCAGGATGTCTGGAAATCTGGCTGACCACTTAATGAGAGGTTTCAGCTTGCCACATAATCCGGTGTTTGAAAGAAAGCCATGCAAGTATTAAACTTTTAATTGATTTCATTAGAAGGCTTCAGTGCCCTTCAGGGAAAATGTACAGCTTGTACAAATTAGTGCCCAACACTGCATGCTGTGGAATCTTCATTTCTCTTGGAAGGAAGTGATTAGTGAGCTGTCAAAGAACCTGTAAAAAAAAATTCTGATGTGTCAGGTCTTGCTGATATTTCTATCAAGCAGTTCCATGATCATTACAAAAATATTGCTTCATGTGAAGGTACTCATCAGTACCAAACACACATTGAGCATGATGTCATCTCTTTGATAGCTGCTCCCACAGGTGTAGACACTCTTCTACCACCAGAAGTGTGATGCATAGGTGATTCCAATGACCCCTTCAAGGACAGCTGGATTGTTGTCATTTAGCCTCCTTTCTACATTCTTCTTTTTAATCTGTGGACAGATTCCAGGTTGCACAAACTCAGAGCCTAATCCTGAGAGGTGCTGAGCACTTGCAACCCACTGGAAGATGTGGATGCTCAGTAGGGGCCTGATCCAACGTCTGTTGCAGTACTTGGAAGTATTCCCATTGACTTCAGTGAATGTTGGATTAAGACCCAGTAGTTTAGCTCCTCTCAGGATCAGACACACAGATGCCATTTCCATCAGCTTTCAACTGGCTGCCATGTGCTCCCTTTGAATAATTCTTATGTCTGAATGGGGCCAGGGCAATGCATACAACATGCAAACATTTTGCTGACTTTGCAGATAGATGTAAACGTGAATAGCGGCATTGCACCTACCCCTTTCTAGTATAAACAGCTCAACTTGCAATATGACAGCATGAATATAAAATATTTATACCCTGCTCAACTATGCAATGATGAGTGCAAAGAACATCACTCCTCCACAAGCTTGTCAATGTACTAGTCATGCTTTGTACTGTTGATGTCTGCATATAGTATATTAAAGTGTATGCTGTGTATTCTAATAAGGGCCCTTTTCATGTTCAAAGTTACGTCTCATTGACGCTCAGTTTTTGTTGAAGTTACATCGGAAAATTGTGTCGATCTTCACCATGTATAATGTACATGACAACTAAATAGGCCAACCCTATTTTTATCTTGATTTAGATTAGACTGTTAGTAAGCTTTTCCCGGGTAGTTTGTATGAAATTCACAATAGGAAATGTTCTGTCAGTTAGACTGAGGTATCCTGACATTAAGATATGTATAGGTCTTGTGTGCAACTCACTAGACAATGTCTGGGCAAGTAGCCTGTAGGGATTACTAGTATCATTAATACGTTGTGTTTGACTTTTTTTTTTAGCTTTACAACATTGACTTGGAACCTGCAAACTGTGCACGTAGCAAGCCAGTTCTTCAGTCAGCATAGCTCCATTGACTTCAGTAGCACTACACCAACAGACATCCAATAAGGATCTGGTTAGAGCTGTGTGAATAATTGTTTTTGTTTGTTTGTTTTGCTGGCTGAATGGAAAAAAAATTCCTTTCAGATTGAACAAACCACATTTTTTCAGATTTTTGGTGAAA
This sequence comes from Trachemys scripta elegans, assembly GCF_013100865.1. Taxonomy (NCBI): domain Eukaryota; kingdom Metazoa; phylum Chordata; order Testudines; family Emydidae; genus Trachemys; species Trachemys scripta. The sequence continues at coordinate 19,712,172 of NC_048301.1, read as the reverse complement.
CAAAAAGTTGAACATTTTCACTTTCGGTCAAATTAAATGTTTTGCTCAACCCAAAACAAAACACTTTATTTTGATTTCAGGCATTTTTATCAGATTTTTAAAATGATATTGAAGGAAATTTGGCAATCCCATTCACATAGCAGGTGCTCCTCTTATGTCCTATAGCCCTAAGACTAGAGCACTCACCTGAGATGTGGTAGACCTGGGTTTAAACCCCACTTTGCCTGATTCAAGCAAGGATTTGAACTGAGGATTTTCACATTGCAGGGGAATACCCTAACCACTGGGATATACAGTATTCCAGGATGGGGAATCTCTCAATCTCTCCTGTTGAAGCTGTTCTACTTTATATAAATACTTAACTATTCATTGGAGCAGTGACTGGAACCCAGGTGACCCCTGTCCCAGGTAAACTTCCTAACCTTTAAGCTGGTTTTGAGCTTAAGTCCCTTTGAAAATTTAGCCCAAAAACAATTTGGGGGGTTAAAACTAGAAGTAATTTTGGGGGTTAGGCAAATTTGACATGACTTCACAAATAGCTTCAGTCAACCTAAAGATGCTGGTTTTGGTGAATAAACTATTTGTCCAGAAAACTTCTCCCTGCTCTAATAATACTTCCTTTTTCTGTATTCTCTAGTTACGTTGTAAGTGGTTTGGGGCTTGATTTCTCTTACTCGGTGTGTGTACAACACCTAGAACAGTGGTTCTCAAACTTTTCTACTGGTGAACCCTTTCACGTAGCAAGCCTCTGAGTGCGACCCCCCCTTATAAATTAAAAACACTTTTTTATATATTTAACACCATTATAAATGCTGGATGCGAAGCAGGGTTTGGGGTGAAAGCTGACAGCTCACGACCCCCCTCCCCCATGTAAATACCCTCACAACCCCCTGAGAGGTCCTGACCCCCAGTTTGAGAACCCCTGACCTAGAACAATGGTGACCCAATCTTTATCAGATGTCTTGGCACTCAGTTGTTTGTGTGACACACACAAAATATAATAATTCCATTATCTTTGCCAAAATTTGAATCCAGATCTGATGAATTTCAGATGAGGAATGAAGTGCTTTTCCAAACTCTTCCAATGAGCGCTTTCCATTTATCTTTCTTTCTTTCTTTCTTTCAGTAGTTATGAAGTTTTCCATAAATGTATAAAGAATCTTTTTTTTATTACCCAGATATCTGGAATACTAGATCTCGTACCTCTCTAATATTAAGGAATCCAAGCGTAAAGTTGTAAAATGTCAATGGGGATGATTGTTAACCTAGTTTCAGAGCTACTTCACAATTGGCTTTTTTGAGGGCAAAAGGTTGCTTTTGCATCCAGTTTTTCATTTGATGTTTTAACTCAAAAAGTAAACCAAACCAAAAGACTCTATTTGCACTTTGCTTTCTAGTAGCACAATACACTACTTTAAATAATATTCAGGAGTCACCACTTCACTCTGCTTGCAGTTTGCACCACACTCTAGCATGTTAAGATCCATTAATATTCTGGCAATACATAATGGGCAATTAATGCAGGTTACTTAATATTGGGTGACAAACTACATAGGGTATTTAACAGTGATTGAAGTTAATTGTACAGTGACCATGTACAAAGAAGCATCTTTGACTAAAGTGAAAGCAGGTGCAGGGTGGAAGTTAGGCATTGATTTCTCTCTGATTAATACAGAGACTCAACTGGGCATGAACACTCTACACACTGGGGAAAAATAAGGGTTGGTGAACACTTCTCCCTCCAAGAATCATATTGAGACACTAGAATCCATTGTATACTTGGATACTTGTAACTTTCACTGGTCACAAACTCAGTAGGGTTTGTGACTGTTAAGCACTTCACAAATCAGGCTCTCTCTCTCTCTAAAGTGTCTAACCTTAGGGCCCTATGCTGGAAAGAGTTTTGGCCTTACCATAGCTGATACTAGCAGTTATTCGTATTTCTGTAGTGCCCAGAGGCTTCAGTCAAAATCAGGGCCCCACTGGGCTAGGTGTTTTACAGATATAAAGAAAGACAAGGAGTGAAATTCCAACCCCACGAAGATCAATGCCTTTGATGTCAGTGGGGGTCAAGATTGCACCTCTGGTCCCTGCCTACAACACAACAAGTTGATGAAACAAACAGGATGTGGGGGAGGGGGAAGGGGATAGCAGGGAGAGGGAAATGTAGCTCCATAGACTAGCTGGGCCAGATCTAAAATGGGTCAATTATTTTTGGACGAATAGCTTATTTGCCAAAAAATGCAATTTCTGGTGGACCAACACTATTTGCAAATTAGACCCAATTTTTTTTTTGCAGGTTTCATGAGTTTGGCTGGGGTGGGAGCCAGTCTCATGATGACCCTCTTATGAATTTCAGCTTTGCCTGAAGGAAAACCCTCTCCGATTGGCTGCTTTTCCCACTGCCCTCTCCTGGGGAAGAGCAGCCATCAGACCTTCTGTAGGTAGCAGGCAGAGCTGTCTCGCCTTCCCTCTGAGGAGCTGACACCATTCTTACAGGGCCGGGGAGAGGAAGCAGAAAGAGCCCAGCAGTTCAGGGAGGCTCTACTCCCATCTTCCCTTTCCCCTCCTATAGACCAATAGGGATGGCTCCTTGGCTCCTTCCCATCCCTTCTCCATCCCTGCGACACCCATCCTGGGAAAGGGCAGAGGGGGATGAAGAATCCGTTGATTCCCTCCCCCTAGTCTGGAAGGGGGAGATGGGGATCCCACTACATCCCCTTCAGGCCTAGGAGGTGGAGGTGAAGGTGAAGAGCTGCAGGATGAACAGAGCAGCGACTTGGGAGGGAAGCAGAACTGATGAGGGTCTGTGGAGATGAAAGGAGTGGGGCGCACAACGGATTGGGGGTTGGGGGCAAAATTTAAATCGGAGTAGAAGTGAAGGGGCAGAATTAATTGCTGGGCAGGGGGACAGGCAGATGTAAGGGTGAGAGTTCCTGCAGCCAGGGCCAAAATCATCTTAATAAATTTGAGAGTATTAGCAACACTAACTGACACCTGCGCACACGCACGCATGTCACAGGAGGAGTTCAAAAATCTGAAGAGACAGACCAAAACCACAGTATAATCTTTTTCTAAAAAGTGTCATGAGTTTTGGGCCAATTTTGTGAGTCAGACCCCCCTCCCCCCAAAAAAATCAAGATTTTTGAAACTGTGGGGTTAGCAATAATAGCATGTTTACAGTATTGAATCAATACTGCTTTGTGAATGTGCCTGAAAGGATCTTTGACTTTAACGGCACCACAGAGTCCTGTCCTAGTGTCTCAATGAGATGGATACAGTCACACAGATGGTTCTGTGGAACTCTCTGGGGATGAGACCCTGCCAAGTTATGTTCGGGATCTTCTTTTTGTTAATGTCTTCAGGAGAATTCCAGCTTCAAGTGAGGATTTATCTTTTTCCATACCAAAATCAGGATTGGCTGATTGAATCAATGTGCTGGGAAAACAGAACCGATTGTGCTGAGACAGAATAGCAGTTTGAAGCAAGGTTATCACCATTTTATGTTAGTGTTGGGCAAATTTATCTATTCACCAGAAAGACTCAAATCTCACTGTGAACGAATGTGAAAAGTTCATACCCAAGCAACATAGGATTATCTGCCACATGAAAGACTGAACCCATAGCATAACTGATTTAATTTCTTGTGAACACATGACAATATTTGCTTTTATGGTTAAATGATATACATAACCTTTTGGGCAGAACTTGGGTACCTTTTATACTTTTATGAGTAAAGCTTTGTAAAGTGATTTGAATGGTAACTCCGTCTGTTTATTGCTCTTCTTGGCACCCTTCCTGTCTTGAACAGAAGCTTCCTTATTTTAGTCTGGCACTTAAGGCCCTATCTATTCAGGGGGAAGTTTCATCTAGGTCTCTAGGACCTTTAAATGGCCTGAAAACCAGTTTGGTAAAAATGGGTCAGACCACCTTAAAACAGGTCTATGCTATAGGCTGGATTCTCTCTGTTTCTGGCTTTTTTGTGCCACTCGAGGTGTGAAAAGCTGGAAACGGACTGCAACTGGCTAGCAGAGAATTCCTCTGTGGGATGGGAACTCCCTACTGGCACAGATGTGCCAACTCCAGGTTTTGCGCCTCTAATCTCTCTCTTCCAGCATAAGGAGCTCGTTGGAGATGGGAGATGGCATCTCGAGGTAGGGTAAGGGCCACAGAAGAGTAGAGAAGCTCTCTGCCATCATGACCATCTTGCACTTAGCATCTTAGGAACCTAAGCCAGCTGTACAATGTAAAGGTGCCTATCAGCAGCTTTAAACTACATCAGAGCTGGGCTTCGCCCTGGGAATTGGGCCACTTGGTGCAGGAAAGAGTCTAGCCCAATGGCACTAAGTCTTTAAAATTGGTTTAGCTAAAATGATTTTCAATCCAGTTTGAAAATGTCCGCATTATAGACAGGCTCCCAGCCTCTGATGCGGCAGCTAGACATCTAATAGTGAAACTTACAGTACCAGTAACACAAACTTTGAAAGCCCTTGCACAATGGTCACCCTTCAAAACTTGCCAATGGCCTTGGATAAGTGACTTAATGTAATCTGTCTCACAAATATCCATTATAGTTCATGAAATAAATTACACTAGTGCAAATTCTGGAGGTCAATAGGGTTGCACCCTTATAACTGAGAGGAGAATCTGGCTCATTTGTATGTAGAGTGACCAGATGTTCTGATTTTTTTTATAGGGACAGTCCCGATATTCAGGGCTTTGTCTTATGTAGGCGCCTATTACCCCCCACCCCCGTCCCGATTTTTCACACTTGCTATCTGGTCACTCTATTTGTATGCAATATAAACATCTCTCTCTTTCTAGTAAGCTATATGGCAGTATACTAAATATAGTCTAAGTACTATGAAATTAGCCATTTTCCCAGTAATTAAAATATGAGATGACACAACTTACTGTAAACACATTTAAATATATTGAAAATATCCTAGTTCATACTATTTAATTTACTTCCAATAGCATGCTACCCCGGTTGTTCATTTACAATGTACATATGAATGGCTTGCACAGTAGATTTTTTGTGCCATATAGTACACATTACAGTACAAACATAATACATCTATAGTGGGTTGTTAGACTTCCGATTTCTTGCTATGTTTTAAGGGCTCATGTTACCTGTGAAAGCAAGTAGCACAATGGAAAAATGAACAGACAATCCAAATTGTGATTAAAATCTGATTTCAGGCAATTTCATTTATCTCTTTTCATGCAGTTGCCTTTCTGCTTCGTCCTAATTCTTCTGTCCTTGTAGCGTGAGTTTGTGTGATGGCACTGGTGTCCCCATAGTACAGCCCTTCCATTGCTGCATATTGCTCCTGAGTTGCATTGCTTCACTCCTTGAACAAGGTCATTCTTTGTAGCCCCAAAAGGACTGACAGAGGACTGGGGAAGCAGTCTTTAACTTTTGCTGTTACAGTTCCAAATATATCTGTGCTGGGATATTAACTGCAAATGCCTGACTTGCAGCTAGTTCTCTTGTATTGTAAACTTATTTCACAGTGACTTGAGGTCTCATATCAAACCTGTTTCATCTTCCCCCTCCTTGAGTACAACATTTATTTCATTCCTCTTCCTTTCCACGGCCCTGGAGAGCCAGTGGGAGAGTCCCTACAAAGCGTGGATGTGTGGCATAGAGTCCCAGTTGTTGCAAGCACTTTGAGGGCAATGTCTAGGAAGTGAGGCACGGGCAGATGCAGGGGAACAGCTGTGAAGATCACCTTGTCTCCCTGAGGGGGATGGGCTATGTAAGCTATTGGACTGAAGTAACCTCTATTAAATAGTCTCACAGCTGCTCATTAACTTGGGCGTAAGCTTCCTTTCCTGGCCCCTGCACATCTCCCCAATGCTTGGCCTGTCTACTTAGCCAGGTACTGGGGTCAGGATTTTAGCCCTAAAAATATTTTTTTATGAAGGTGGTCCGCAAAGGAGGGAAAAATCTTGTGCCATTTTCTGTTTTTATTAATGATAGGTAAAGCAGGTATGATATAGTGGTTTTTTTACATCAGAAATTCTGTCCTTGTAAAGACTATGATGAATGGAGAGTGTGAAAACTGATTGCAAGCTGAACAAATGAGTGGGGGAAGGGATTTCTAGATAGACGAGCTAAAGCCCTCTGATATTAAATGGTGTTGTGAAAAATGATTAACATTTTAGAGAAAAGATATTTGTTAAAGAATTGGTACTCCCCATCCTTCAGGTTAGGTGTCAGAAGGATGGCCCAGTGGCTGGTTGCTAGCCTGGGACTTGAAAGTTCTGGGTTCAGTTTCTCACTTAACCCTGGGCTTCCTGTCTGATCATGTCCCAGTCATGTAGCCTCTCTGTGCACCCAGTCCCCATTTGTAAAGTGGGAATAATAGCACTGTCCTTCCTCACAGGGGTGTTGGGTGATACTCAGATATCTCTGCCTTAGACAGAGTGCTCACAATATCCTCTAGGGATACTAGACATGATATTTCTTGGGCAAAAACTGAGCAGAGCTCCCCTCACCTTTTTTAAAAAATGTTTTTTAAAGAAACCTTTTAGGCCTTTGCTATAAATCATAAAAGAGCACAAGCCCAATTTTTAAAAACACCTTTGCAGGTCAGCTTTAAGAGAATACAGTCGGTAAAGGAATAAATTCATCATGCAGTAAGGCTTAGGGTTTCCTGAATTAAAGATATTTTAACTATGATATGCTCCATAATCAGTATGATAGGATATACTTTGAGCTGATGGAACAGATTCTCTACTGTGTTATGGACCCTTTATATTGCTCAGGCATCACAAAGGGACTGTGATCTGAATGCAAATGCCCAGGAGAGAATTCCACAGGTGGAGAGGACCTTCCTGCTGGTATAAAGGTACTGCAACTAAGTCCTGTACCTGTGCCTAGCATAAGGGGTATGTCTGGAGCACCTGGGAAACATTGCAGTACAGAGTTCCACTATGACAATCCTCCACTGGTGATGGGCCACATTATGGACCCTACACCAGTGGCACAACTTAAAGTAGTCCAGCGGCTGCTCTAAATCACGGTGGAGCTGGGGCTGGCATTGAGAAGCCGGGAAGCCAGATACCTTCTGTCTAATTTTTGGTGCTGAGGGAAGCTCTTCACTGGAGAGAATCTAGTCCTATAAAATGACTTCCATATGAAACTCTCAAGAGCAAAATTCCTATGGACATAGTATGTGATACTTTCTCTATACCACACCGTTAAAACAGTCCTTTGATACAGTCAGTTCAGAAGTAAGTCTTCCTTTTACACAGTGGTCACCTATTGAGATATGCAGGACTTAACCCTCGCCCCCTTCTCCCCCCCCCCGGAGATACACACACCATACTCTTTGGGGAACTGCCCCAAAAGTGTAAGAATCAAGAACGTGTAGTATTGAAAACCTTTCATGGCCTGGGAAAACAGATGTAGATATCCTCTAGGAGCTTTGGGAAAAATATTGCAGGTAAGGATTTAGAAGTGTTGCAAAACCAACATGATTATGTTAGCCTCCAATCCTAACCTGATCTACTTTCACTAATATTGACTTAATTTTGTTTCCCACTAGAGCTCACAATGGCAACTGAATTAAGCCACTGTACTTAATTTTGATACTAGCTGATCATTATATATCAATCTTCAATGTAATTCAGGAAAAGACAAATCAGATGTTCCACAATAAAAATATCAAAACAACATACTGAAGATGTCATTAATTTTACAGCAACATCCATATATTGATTTCACACTCTCCAGGTAGAGTATGGATAAAGACAGCATTTCAAAATTGGACAGAAATTATTCTGCGGTGTTCAGAATTAATCATTATGTTGTTTTTTTTGCCCCGACACTAGGCATGGATATAATCCATAAACCTCGAATGTTCTCTATTTATCAAACTTTTCTCTAGGCGGCACTACTGATGAAGCATTATATCCAAAGGTACTCTAAACAACCTGAAGCTAATCTAGTAGACTTACTTACATACCATTGTGTCTCTGGGTAGTGGATAGCTATATATATTTAGGAGATAGTGAAGTAAAAAAGCAGCAAATTTAAAATTAAGGAAATATAATGCATGACTGGATATCACTGAGGCCAAAAACTTGTCAGGATTAATATAATGTATGTGATGTTTAAGTGCGTAACAAGAACATCCATAGTGTTAATAGTAAATATTAAAATAATAATTTAGGAAGGGATACAAACCCTCATGCTTCACATCGTAAACCAACCTCTAGGGGCTTAAGATGAAACTTTATTTGGGAATAGACTGCATGGTTCTTCCCAGGGCCGGCTCTATGTTTTTTGCCGCCCCAAGCACAGCAGTCAGGCAGCCTTCAGTGGCCTTTCTGTGGGTGATCTGCCGGTCCTGTGCTTTCGGTGTATCTGCCGCCGAATTGCCACCGAAGCCGCGGGACCGGCGGACCTCCCGCAGGCACGCCGCCGAAGGCTGCCTGACTGCCTCCCTCACGGTGACCGGCATGCGCTTGCCACCCCAGGCACGCACTTGCTGCACTGGTGCCTGGAGCTGCCCCTCGTTCTTGCATCTTTCTCTGGAGAATCTGGTTACCGGCCATAATTAGAGACTTGATCATAGACTAAATGGGCCACTGCTATGAGTCAATGTGGCAATTCCTGTGTTCCTGAAAATGTTAGGTTCCTACTTTGCTTTATCTATTCTAGAGTCCTAGAGATGACTTTGCTCTGTTTAAACTGTGCGAAATGCTAATGAAGGACAAGACACTGCCAGGCACTAACTGTGCCATGTTGTAGTCAGTCCAACGGTATACGGCACTGTCCTTGTTCATCATCATAAAAAGGAATGGCACTGAACCGTTTGCCTACTTATAACTGGTCCTATTAGCACACTGAGCTGAAAAGAAAGCCAAAAGATCCACTGGAATATTTAGAATTTACATATTCATGAGACTTAATTAGCAAGTCATAGGGCATTTTGGGAATAGGTATGCACAGCCTTTGCCTCTTTTTTTTTTTTTTTAAAGGGGATTAAAGGCAACAGCCCAAGGCATCATATTTTACATTTGCCTTTTTTATAAGGTAATAAAATTCTGCACATTGTAACACAGGTGGGTGACTAATTGATATGAATGTGGGGGATTGGCATCCAATCTAGAGACCACTTAGCCTGGTTTAAATTTGTTTCTATTGTTGACAGCCACGGCAATGTCTAATTAAGGGTACAATCAAATGCAAGGATTTTGTGGTTTAGGTGGATCAGTGATGAACCTTAATAGGTAGTTTTATTTCCAGCATTTTTTTTTTTTTGGCAGATCAGGACTTAGATACAATTGTCCTCATTATGAATTGATTTTACCCTTGAATCTCAGTAGATTTTACACCCTACTTTATATTTTATAGGCTGTAAAGACACAACTTTTTTGATGGGGACTTTAATATATGTGTTAATTTGATATCTGACATTCAGGAAATGACCCGACCACAACAAAGATGATGATTGCTTTTTACCAGTTAAAATGGACCCTGACATGGGATATTAGTCCAGCCATTTATGTTACCATCCTAAAAGCATCTGTCAGTCAATGCAAATGGCACAACTAGTAAAGCCAGGAACAGCATAAACTGTATGTGAATTCAAGCAATTAATTTTCATTTTTTTCAAAAAGAAAATAGACAGAGTGGCTTTGATCTCTGTCATTTTCCAAGAGGGAGACCCCAAGCAGTTTCTGCTAATTTATTTTATGGCTTCCCTGGCCTAGGAAAGTATTAGGTTCTGCAAATTAAACAATTCACCTGGACTTCCTGGAAAGTCTCCAGATTAAAGTGTTTTTTTCTCACTGACTGAGTTTCGTAATTTACTAATTTCACACTGCTCGTGCTTTGCTAGGAGTCTTTCTCCTTACACAATGTAGCCTTAAATTCTTCATTACTCTGTAATTTTAGAGGGAGGCTGAGATGTGCATTCATTGTTGTTCTGCTGAGTTGTAGCTCAGCACATAGAGAGCACCGGAGATGATGAATATGTAAGATGAGAACACCATTGTAGTCACAAGACATCAGCTTTGTCGCTGACAGGGTTTGTTACATTGTGGTCTTGAGCTAATTTAGGCCAGTCAAGGATTATTATTTCCCTAACAAGGTTCTCAAAGTTACAAAGATTCAAAGCAGTTATTTAGGTATTTTGGAGCACCGTGATTATATTTGGAGAGGAGCAAATACCTCTGCGTTCCTGCTCTTCCTGATCATTACTATGACAGATAGAGAAAGAGACACACAATATGTTGTCCTAGAATTCATGCTGTTCTGGTACCTCCGATGTCTCTTTGAAACCCAAATCCTTCCAGAGACATCTGGTGTATAATAAACACTTCAAAATCATTGGGTGATGGCAGCGACACGAACACATTTATCATAATCTTTTATGACAGAGCTTTACTCTGTTCAGAAAACTATCTAACAAAGTTGTCGTGTGGACCTGAGCCCTTTGTGTTACACTGTTGTGTGAAGGCTCCAGTGCCTCATAAGAAGTGGGTTCTGTTAGCTGGAACTATCAGGATAATGTATTCTTGTGCCTTCTGATAGTTTAGAAATGGAACCTGTCTCTCTTCAGAGAAGCAAGTTACAACAGAACAAGGAAGTTCAGTCCTGAAATCTGTGGCAATGCCAGTAACCAGAGCAATTTGTGTTTGGAGAGTAAATGTAATGAGGTTCTGTCAGCTGAGTCTTTGAGAATTTCAACCTTTTTACTCAAACTCCCTCTCACTAATGGGTTGTCATGTGCCCATCTCTATTTGCATGCAGTGATACAGAACTCCTTATGATTTCCTTCTACAGTATAATCTGTCCTGTTGTACTTTTTTTTCATGTTTAAAAAAATAAAACTTGCAGAATGATATAATAACTCTCCAACACATTATTCTAACCTGCGACTCCTTGGCAACAATGAATTTTGAAAGCTTAGTCCCGAAATTCCTTTTAATGACATGTTTCAGGAAAACATAACTTCTTTCTGATAATCACTATGAGTAACTGCAGGTGGTATGATGCGCTAGATGCAATGTAAAAGCTGGACTAGAGTATATGATTTGCTGGTAATATAATCAAGGGATTCTAAATGATGGAGTATTTATCCAAGACTGCTATGTTATTTTATATTGCTGGATCATAATACATATTTTAAAATCAGCAATCCCTCTTTTCAGGACCAAGTTCACTAAAAATGCTTTGTGCCTATGTGTGTGTTTGAGACTCAACCCATTCCAAAAAGAGAATTTGCTGCAGCTTTCAGTGCTGGATGTTAATTTACTTGGTGTTAAAGGCAACGTGCTTAGAAAATACACCTATCTGTCCTCCCTGCCCCCATGTAAGGTTACTGTGCACGGTCCTATTAAATGCAAAGAAGCTAAATGTAAATAACATTCAGCTGATGGTTTACAAAACAATATCCTCAACATGAGAATATTTGCAATGATACAGAGAAATGTGTAATACTTGGATGGCTGAATGCCAAATATATGAACCTAGGTGGCATTTTGCAGGGAAAAACACACATGCCAAGGGCTTTCCATGGCAGGTGTGGAGACCTGGCTATTAGAACGACAGGATCTATATGTTTTTTTTCAAGCTGGAGAAGGCTAGGCCCTAGCATTAACAGTCACTGCTTAAGAAAGCTTCCCTCTGGGTTACTGTCCATAACATGAGCAAAAAAACCTCTTATTCTGCTAATTAATCAATCAATTAATCAGCTGATTGGGAAAAAGGGAAGGGATGTGCCTAAGGTTGAGTGTGTTAATTACAGGTACCATTCCTAAAAATGTGAATTTGTGCCTTGTGGAGTGAATGTTGTGTCATTTAATGTAGTGGTTCTCAAACTTACTTGATCGTGCCTCCCTTCTTGGTGTCTCTAGCCATTTACCACTCCTGCCACACAAATACATATACCGTTGCCCAGCTCTGAAGGCAGAACAGAGAGCGGTGGCTGCCGGCCAGGTGCCCCGCTCTGAAGGCAGCTCTGCTGCCAGCAGCAGTGGAGAAGTAAGGGTGGCAATGCCATGGAGCTGGCCAGGAGCTGCTGCTCTCTGGCAACCTAGCTCTGAAGGCAGAGTGGCTTCTCATACCCCTTCCCCAATACATTCTGTGCCCCCCCCCCGAGGGGGGCATGCTCCCAGTTTGAGAATTTCTGATGCAATGTCAGACAGCAAAAACGATGTAAATCAGGGGTTCTAAAATCTATTTTTTTATTATGTAGAGCTCATTTTGTTGAGAGAGTCTCATAGACACTGCCCTACCTGACAACAGCAACTGCTTACATGAAAAGTACTCGTTTCTAACTCTCTAATGTGATAAGTATTTGTATCTCCCTAGAAATAAGTTAATCTCTGTCTAATTTTGCTCTACATTTCAATTCCCACTCCATCTGTTCTCTCACTCCTTGCTCCCCTGTACATGCTTCCTCAAATAATTACTCTGCACAGTGGCTTTCAGAGGGGATGGAAAAGTATGGGCCTGTACCTCTCAAGTTAAAGGAGTATGTAGCAGCAGTTGGCTCTGATCCCTTTGACCCATCACTAAAGTGGGAACTAGAGCTGGTTTGGAAAAAGATTGTTTCAAGGATACTTTTTTTCTTCTCTGAAAAATTTCATCTGTTGACATTTTTTCATTTAGTTTAGTGACAATTTCAAGACACAAATAGTAACAAATTTTTAATTAAAATTGTTTAAAAATTTTGGTAATGCTCTTTGTTCTCTCCCTCTGGCTTTTTAAATTGTTCTCCCACCCCCCGCCCCCGCTTGAAAAAGGGGAAAACATTAAAAAAGAGAAACTAAATATTGCTTGGATCCATTACTTGGAAACATGAAAAATATTTTGAAGAATTTCTGGGGCTGGTCAAAAATTTTTGAATGAAACATCCAGTGTCTTATCCACAAGAGTATTTTCCTTCTGTTTTAATTAACAGCTGCATCTGCCCTGGGAGTGTTCCCTCACAATTTTATAATAAGAAAAAATAGGTGTGAAATACCCTAACCAGAATGGACATTTTATGTTCCTTTTGTGGTTTGTTCCAATAAAGAAAAAAATCTTCTTCAGTGTGGAAGAGGTGGAAACCCCTCATTCAGAAGTAAAAGAGGGTACGAAAATAACTGTTCATATATATTAGCAAGTCATCTGCTTATCTTCTATAGCTAAAGAGAACATATCTCCTGAAAGAGAATGAGCAGGAGCTGTAAGAATGACTTTTGCTTTCAAGTCCAGCATTTTCTTTTAGAACATAAAAGGATTCAGACAGGCATTTAGTGTTATGCGAAATCATGTCCCATTTAGTCCCTTAGTGTTGCTTTCTGTATAATTATCTTTTTGTTTGCTCAAAGTAACATCCTTCATAGAAAGGAAATGTGGTGATTAAAGTTGTGCTATAATAATTCTATAATTTATTCCTCTTAATATAATTAGGTGATTTTAAAAAAACATGTATATTAAATTCTTTGTTCGTTAGCTTCATTTCAAAGCATGGAGACTCACTGAGGATGGTCATTGGTCAAATAGACTCAATTAATGCTCAAGGTCAAGAGTATATTATGCTGACAAAGTCCTGGTTGGATAGAAACATTCATTCCTGATTAAGAAAACCTTTGTAGCAAATGAAATTATAGTCCAAGAAATCTGATTGTGTCTGTGCTTGAGTGAGGTAGCGTCTCACTGCTCAATTTCCCAAAGTGCATGCTGCCATATGCTGCAGGAATTCAGGAACTTTTTCAACGGGAAAAGGGAAAGGAAGAGCCTAGGGCAGTGGATGTGACACTGAATGAAGAAATTGTTAATAGGCTGAAGAATGACAGAGGAATTTCCTTTGGCGACAGGGCTACTTTGCTAGCCCATTTCTTTAAGATAAATTGAACATGGAGCTTCCGCCACCTTTTGCTGTCTGTCAGTCTGAGTGTAACACCAATTGAGGAGAAGTCAGGAGCAGGCTTTACTGGGAAAGGAAAGGAAAGACCAGTTCATTCGCTGGTTTAAATGAAGTCAATGGAGCTAAACCAATTTACATCAGCTGAGAATCTGGCCCCCAAAATGAGATGCTGAAAGGAAAAAGTTCCGATTACCTGTCCAAGCTATCTGAGCACCTAAATAATTTCAGCACTGTTTCTTTAGCTTTCTCAATCTTTAATACATTTGCCATATAGTCAGACATTGTTTAGAATCATTGTTTAGAAGGACGAATACAGCTGATGATGTAATGGACAAAATCAGGAAACAATTAGAAACCCTTCTTTACTAAATGTTTTACGAGGCTGAATTTGCATCTGGGGAATATTGGAGTAAATACTGCAAGGGGAAATTAGTTTTAATTTCATGCTAATGGAAAATTTGGTTCTAATTACATTATGATTTATAGGATATAATCAGGCTGTCATTTTAGTACTTTGATTAGATTGTTCTATTGTTTAGCCTGTTTCTGATGACACATTTAAATACAAACGCCTATTGGCAGCGGAACACATTTAATCTGGGGGGAACTACTACAAAAGTAAAAACCCCAAAATCTTTTAATAGGGACATTTGCTAAGAACCCCTTTAATTGGGTGTCTAGCCTTCAGCTCAAGCTCAATATGGCTAAAACAGAGCTCTTAATCTTTCCCCACCGTACCCTCCCCTCATCTTCTTTCTCAGTCATGGTGGACAACACCACCATCCTGCCTGTTACTCAGGCTCATAACCTGGGGGTCATCTTCAACTCTGACCTTTTGCTAGGTCCTTAGATCCAGGCTATGTCTAAGGCTATGTCTACATTACGAACCTTTTAGCGACACAGCTGTGCCGCTACAGCCGTGCTGCTAAAAGGCGCACAGTGTAGCCGCTGTTTGTCGGCAGGAGAGAGCTCTCCTGTCAACAAAAACTTCCACCCCCAGTGAGTGGTGGCAGCTTTGTTGGCAGGAGAGCGCTCCTGCCGACAGAGTGCTGTTCACACTGGCGCTTTTCGTCAGCAAAACTTTTGTCGTTCGGGGTGTGTTTTTTTTTTTACACCCCCGAACAACAGATTCCAGTATAGACAAAGCCTAAGACTTGCAGGTTCTCTCTGCATAACTTCTCTAATATAAAGCCTTTCCTATCACCCACACAGCTAAAAGTCTTGTCTCTTGTCCACCCTCTCATCATCTTGCATTTCTATTACTGCAACGTCCTGATCTCTGTCCTCGACAAATGCCATTTTGCCCTGCTGATATCCATTCAGAATGCTGCTGCAAAGAGCATTTTCCTATCCTGTCACTTTGACCAGGTCACCTCTCTCTTTGAATTCCTTCACTGGCTTATCTTCTTTGTTGTATCAAATATAAGCTACTTGTCTTTACTTTCATGGCCCTTCATGATCGATCCCCACCTATCATCTCTCATTCATATTGAAAAGTTAACTCCTGCCTCCAATTGGCCCATGGTGCCAGCCTCCAACACCCACTTGTTAAATTTTCAAACCAGACCTTTCGTGCTTTCTGGCATGCTGCCCCTCATGCTTGGGAGAAACTCCCTGTAAACAACTGCAAAACTACCTCATTATTCTCCTTCAAAACCCTCCTTAAAACTCTCCTTTGCTTTGAGGCTTACGAAAAGCTTGACAAAGGTTAGGCTGCTGGTGTGCTGAGACCACTGTCTATCATACTGACCAATACTGCTTCACTGTTTCCTTGTACTCTCAGTCGATCTGTCGATACCCATCTGTTTTCTGTCATCTTATACATAGACTGTAAGCTCCTTGGGGCAGGGACTGACTTTTTGTTCTGTTTGTACAGCACCTAGCATAATGGAGTCCAGGTCCATGACTGAGGCGCCTAGGCACTATGGTAATACAAATAATATATAATAATAGTAGGTCCCCTTGTCTGTGTTGCAGGGCAATACAAGTATGGAAATTGAACTAGATTTGTCATAGCGTCCTTAATTCAGTCCATTGTACAATGTATTGCAACCTGTTTGCCATATAAAATTATCCACTGGTCTGACACCCCCTGTTAAAAGATCTCAGACAGTGGGGTGAGTTGAGGACAATATAGCTGCCTAGACTCATGGTTTCATTGCTTTATTAGTATGTGTCTGTGAGAGACAGAGTCCAGACACTCCAAGGGGAGGACAAGGGTCTGAACCCAAAGAATAAGCAATTGAATCAATTGGTTATATACAAAGTTATTGTGTATAAAAATATGCCAGGTAAGGTCTTTTATGAACGCTTGTAATGTTCTGGACTTGATGGTCATGATGAGATGTGTATATAGACTGGGGTTATGAATCTGTGCATTTATGTATATAGAATAGTATGCTCATGGTCGGTGCTGCAATTTCAAGTACACCTCAGAAGGGACAGGCTCCTCCCAAGCCAGTTTATATAATACTAGCTTCAAGTACACACCCATTGACAATGGCGGATCATTAGAGTTAATGGGAAAACATTGAGACAGCTTGAAATTGTCTTGGAAACCTAATAGAGGAGGGACTTTCACCTACCATGAATCACGGTCGTCTGAGAGAGAGGGGAAAAAACCTGTAGACCCTGAAAAGAGAAGAGGTTTGAAGTGAAGAACATCTGGAAACTGAGGGCCAGCCTCTTGGCAGGGCACTGTTTGTGCTGGATCCCTTCTGTGATGGAGGTGCACTGAGAAAATGGTCAAAGGCAATAAATAACTTACTTTAGAAAAGGGAATGTCGTTAATATAGAAGTGTAAAGCCTGAAGTTGCCTTTGTTTATTGTTTTGCTGTTCCTTACTATTTCATCTTTGAAAGTCTGATTTTTTTCCATTAAATAAACCATTTGTTTATTTTTAGCCCACACCGGTCTCTGTTGTGCAAACTGTGTGGAGCATATGTGCCAAAATGAACGATAACTAGGGCTGGGCTGTGACGAAGCAAAGGGGAACAGTCCAAGTGTTTGGTAATTATGAACTTGGAATAAATGGATCTGGGGAGACTCGGGACTGGAAGGGCTGTTGAGGTCACCCTGCATGGAGTATGTAGGCTGGTGAAAGCTAGGATGAAGCCTTTAGACTGGCTACTAGTGCCAGGTATTTGAGCCATAGCAACATAGCATTAAAGCACCCAAGATGGTGACAAAACCCTTTACTGGTCTGAGTGATCCCCAAAATATCACAATGGCTCAGCCTTAACTTTATTGTAACCTACTAAGCAATAAGACTTAGAACAACTTTTTATAGAATACAGTCTTAGGAGACTGAAAGGCAAATCACCACAGAAAACTAAGGCTCTAGTTTTCAAATCTGTCTGAAAATCTCACCCTGAATTGAGGGTCTGCCTGTCTGTTTTAAAGCATAGAAATGATGGATTAATATATTTTTGTCCACCCAACTAAAATGCATTTAATATGACATCAGAGCCCTCTTAAATTTATGCTAGGTGAAGAAATGTTTTTTTTAATAAAAATAGGTGACTGGTTTTCATAGATCCATAGTTTAAGGCTAGAAGGGACCATTAGATCATCTAGTATGACCTTCTGATTAACACAGGCCATAGAATTTCACCCGTTTACCCCGTATTGAGCCCAATATCTTTTGTTTGACTAAAGCATAAGTTGTGTTTCGCTAATGCATATATTAATGACATCTACAGAGCACTTCTGGATTGTAACAGAGGTAACCATTGGCCAAACTGACCCTGGCTGAATATTCGGGTCCATTGTAAATACTCATTTCCAAATGTTGGGGTTAATTATGCCTAATGTTAGTGCCAGGGTCTGGCTATCATTGTCAGCCCTACATTGCTACATGGTGTCTTCTGCTTCTAAAAGAAGCTGCTTCTGTGTCTTTCATTTCAACAAATATGAAACCTTGATTTTTCTTGCAGACAGGCTATAGCCATCTTGCAGGTTCATTTCTATTGCTTGGCCTTTGTGGTGATCCATATTGAAAGCCAAAATGGGGCTGCTTTATTTTGAGTCCTCAGTGTTTCCAGTACACCTACTCCATCTTTTTTGTGTTTTCCTGTCCCTTTGACTGATAGGTGCCTTTACTGAACACTATATTATAATCAAAATGTCTTGTGCAAGAGCTAAAACCACCAAAACCAGCATTAAAAATTAATATGGTTGTCAATCAGATGTCCACTTTTGCATGCAGTATTGCTTGAGGTAAAACATGGTATTATTTTGAAGAGGGCTATGATTTGGATTATTCCTTAAAATATACCCAGGCTTTTGGCAGGTTGTTCATAAGCGTTGGTTATAAAAAAAAATAAAAAAAAAATAAAAAAAAAGTAAAGAAAAGCAATGAACGCCTATACTACTGTTAAGGAATAAAGATCCATTTAAAACAAATGATCAGAAAAAGCAGAAGAAACAGGGGAAGGAAATGTGAGGTTTTGCCATTATGTTGCCTCAGATAGTCTACATTAGAGATGTCTGATAATTTCTGCACAAAATTAAAATGCACTTATTGGTTTGTGTTTGACCTGTGGATTTGAACCAGCAGTGATTTATTAGAGCTTTTGATGCCTTTGGGATATTTTATGTGTCTACTTACTAGATATCTGAGGGTTTTTTTGCGGGGGGGGGGGGAAGAGGGGGTACTGTTCATGGTGCATTTGAGTTTCATCTGGTTTCACTGGGATAAATGACATGAAGAGGTAGTCACATTGTATTTTCAGATATGGCCCATAGTTGCACTTCTTGGAAATCCAGTGTGAACCTGTGTGGAATCAAGCTTGCATATGGATTTGCAACGAAATTAAGCTATGTGGTGGTGGGGTGGGGAATCAAATTAGTCAAGTCACTCTGAGTTTTCAGGTTTGCAGACCAGACATATGAAAATTTGTGAACCCATTTTAGATTGTACTTGGAAGGCTCACAAATATGGGTGGAGGTTGAATTATAAGAGAAAACGGGACCACTGATCATTGGAAAATTGTAAGAGCCTGTTGGGCCAGGGGTTGGGAAAAAGTATTTTGGGCCATATTTTTAAAAGTATACTAGTAGCTGAAAGCCCGTTCTGTTGCATGTGTATAATTTGTAAAGTCAAAATGCCTGAGAACTTAAACATTTGCCTGTTGCCACTCAAGTTTATGGTTTTGGTAGGTAGGGGAGTGAGTGTACTGTGGTGGTCAATTTTTCTTGATTTGTGTGCACGGTGAATGAGGTGTGTGCTGTGGCGAGGGGCAGGAGCTATGCATGTTTGGGTTATTGTGTGTATTGGTTATATTATTGTGTAGGTTGTTGTGCTGATTTGTGTCTGGGGGTAGTGCTGAGAGATTTTGAATAGATTTTTTTGGGGCGGATTTGTGGGTTGCATTGGGGAGCTTGTATTGAGTCGTACAGGTGGTGAATCACCTTTTCAAGAACTGTGACAGTTGGGCCAAATAATCCACCATTTGTGCAGTCTCCCTCATATCACTGACTCACTACAACCAATGAAAATTGTTGTATGCAAACTGCTTATAGGGTAAGGGTCGTGATTGGTTGAGTAACCTCTGATATCACAATAGTATAGGACTCTTGGCATAGCATAGACACGTGCCTTACTGTCACAGGAGTGTAATTCGTAAATCAAAATGGCTGAGACCTTAAAAATTGGACGGTAACAGACTGCAAATCCCAGTGATGTTTAGTATATCACCAGATTAAAAAAAAAAAAAAAAAAAAAGCTCTCAACAGTACTTGTAACTGTTTTCATCACTTTCTACTGACTGAAAAGACATTCTAGGCTACAGAGTGACAATCCTGGAATCTTATTATATAGATAGGCGCCTAGTGGGATTTTCAGAAGTGCCTAGTTCCCTAACTCCCATTGAAAGCTGAAAAATCCTACTAGATGCCTAATTACATCTTTAGGTGCCTTAATACCTTGAAATACCTCTGTGCATGGAGTTTTGTGATGGGCATGATGGAAAATACTTTTTTTACTGATCCTATGAAGCGTCAGTAACTATTAAAATGCTGCAGGCATCATGATCAGTATTGTGATAGTGAAATAGGCTATTGGAACTCCCACGCCTTACACACCTCAGCTTCCTTGCAGAAAAAGCTACTCTTTCCCCCAAATATAGATATACATCCACTTGCCTTTCTGAATTCTTAAGCAAATAAGGCAAACATTTGTCTTTCAGCCTCACTAAAGAGCAAAATAGATATAATTAATCTTCAGACTTTTTTTTAGAAAGAAGTAAGAGTTTATAATCTTCCATTTGAGAGAAAATCTGTTAATATTTGTATGATTGACACATACATACTCAGGTGATTGGCACATTAGAAATGTCTCACAGAGAGAGAGAGGCAAAGTGTGTGAGAGACAGAATAGATGCATTTAATGAGAGCGTGAGCTGTTCAACAGAGATTCAAATTCCTTTAGGTTCTCTAAAAAAAATTTCAGGCTTAGACCTGTTTTCAGGTTTTAGGCTTATGTTGTGCTGGTCTAAGGCCTCACAAGACAAATGTTATTTCCAAGGCTGACTCCCTACCTTTGTTTCCATGAATCAATCAAAGACAGAAAGTTCAATTACTGCCAGTGGGACAGCCTTGCACATGCAGCCATTTGCAGGACAAAGGACCAGATTCTCTGCTCCTGCCAAGCTATTCTTGGCTCAGAATGAGAGGAGAGAGATTCACGCCACTCTTGCACACCACCAATCCTGCTCCTTGTTAAACTGTTATGCCCATGGCAGCAAGAGATTGTCCAGACATAGTGTACTCTTCTCCCTGGCCATACCCATCAGGTTGAAGGCTGGCAGGGTTGTGGTGTAGGAGCTGCAATTCTGGCCATATGCCACTTGGACATTCCCCTACACAAGCTTTCTGTTTGTTCCCCCCCCCCCCCCACTGGAAGGTCCAAAATAGTGGGTGCAAGGGCAAGAATTTGGCCTAAGGGGCCTAATTCTCCACTCTATTAAACTGGTTTACAGCCAGTGTAACTCTAATGACATTCAAGGACTTACACTGGTATAAAATTATAAGGGAGCTTGGGGCTGATAGAAATAAGTCTGGGTACAACTGAACTGGAAACCTAATATTCTGAATATCAGTGGCAAGAAAACAAAGTAGGAGTGAAGAGTGATGCACTGATGTTTCCCCAAAGACTCAGAGCTGCTGAGGAGAAGATCTAGTACACCCGGATCCACAGGAAGTCTACCCACCCGGATCAGTGAGTAGAAATCGATCTCTCGGGATCGATTTATCACGTCTCGTTGGGACGTGATAATCGATCCCCGAATCAACATGTGTACTCCACCAGCCCAGGCAGGAGTAAGCGCCGTCAATGGGGGAGCTGCGGCAGTCTATTTGCCGCCGTCCTCACAGCGGGGTAAGTCGGATCAGATATGTCGAATTCAGCTACGCTATTCCCATAGCTGAATTTGTGTATCTGAAATCGATTCCCCCCCTCCGTAGTGTAGACGTAGCCTGAGAGGCACTGTGGCTATTGCAGAAGAAAAGGGGAAGCAGGAGAATGTCATGAGCTGGCAGAGCTTTCTTTATTCTTTCAATAACCAAACAAAAATTTTAGAGATCTGATAATTATGAAGTAGGGACTTTGCTCTCATCACTAGTATAGTTTGGCGCTTGGGTAGATGGTGTTGCCCATTTTAGATATAAGATATTGACTTCAGTGGGGCTGTGGTGATTTGTAGCTGAAGATTTTGCACAAGTCTGGAACATTCTGGTACATTTCTGTCCTTCCCCCTCCAACAGGCCTGTGACTGGAAGGCTTGCCCCTTTAAGGCTTGGGAGGTCTGGGGCTGGTACTTGGGTAAGTTGTGGGATATAAAAGGAAGAAAGCCCAGCAGTAGGAAGATGATTGTGGAATGAGTGTGGACTGATTGCTCCTTCCTGAGAGCCAGAGCCCATTGTCGAGGGCTGGCTGAGAAGAGGCTGGGTGGAACAGGGAGTCTCTCAAGTGGAAGACCTGAGGGACAACAGATGTTAGGTCACTTCTGGCAAAGGCCTGGGGAAGGAGTCTGTGTGAGCCTAGAGCTAGAAGCCATTGAGAGGACCAGGGTTTGCCTGGGACTACTGTGAACTCCTAGAGCTAAGTGTGGGGGATCCAAGATGACTCTCTTGTGAGAGGGCTGTAGCAGACCCCTGGAGTCAAAGGAAAGAAGGAATGTGGTGTGGCCTAATATAGAGTAGAAAGAAGCATTTACAGGCATGACTGTAAGGCCTGTGTACATTGGTACCTGGGATGGGATGGTACTAAATATGACTAAGCCAGAGGGCTAAGTCAGTGAAGCAGCCCTGAAGGCATTGGGTGGAGTAATGGAAAACCAAGGGAAAACTGAGGCAAAACTGCTGAAATGCCCCACTGTGTAGTGAAGCGGTGCTCTAGGACAGTGAATTGTGTAACAGGTCCTAACGCAATGTCCACTGAGATCAATGTAAAGACTCTCATTGACTTTTATGACCTTGGATCTGGCCCATAATCAATAGAAGTGCAAATTTACACGTTAATTTATCTTTCACTTCAATTTTCTCCTGTTTAAGTATTCACCTTCATTTTTCCACTGCTGGAACCAATTCTGCTGTCAATTACACAGGTGTAAATTGATTTAAATGGAGTTACTCCAAATTTAATCCCATCTGATTGAGAAAAGAATGTCTCATAGAATTTACTCTGGCCCACGTGCCAAATTCCCTTGTATTGAGTAGCACCCTGTTCAGTGAGTGGTCCAGTTGATTTTAATGGAGGTACTTGCAGAGGATAAGGAATGGTGTCCCTAAGTGAAGTGGCAGTAGAGGCAATTCTGACCAGCTTTTCAGTGTTGGAGGGAAAAGTGAAAACTAACTGTAGGAAAAAGTAATGACATGGGGTTTAACAAATGGGTTATCAGAATTTTTAATTGATTTACCCTTTTAAACATTGCTGTACCTGAGTCAATCCTGTCTCAGATCCAGCTACACAGAGAGAAAGGGTTTGAGGTTGGGAAGGAAAGGTTCAGTGTTTAAAGGGGCTATATATGATAGTTAAAAGTAAATGACAATCAGGAGGTTCAGATCATGGATGAGAAGATCCACAAACATTGTGGGAAATTGCTTTACTGTTCCAACCTTTACATCTTTGCTGTGAAGAATGCTTCCTATCAAGCCCACATATGGGATAGTTCTCTGTGATAAGAGGAAACTTTAACAAGTTGATTGTAAACATTTCCAGTGTATGTCACATAGAGGAATTGTACATGAAGTCTGGAGTGAGGACAGCTACACACCTCCTGAGCTCATTTCAAGTAATCTTTCCCTCTTTTATTATCTCTGCATTGTATTTACAGGCCTAATATGTTGCACCAGCTGATGTTAATATGACATTTTGAAAAGCTGCAGTCAGTGTCTTCACCCTGAACCAAAGACTTAATGGAAAAAATCAGTGACCTGTTGAATCTGTAGGTCAAGCAAATTGTTACTTTGCTGAAAATCTGTGTAAGAATGTCAGGGTTGTTTTTTGTGTGTGACATTCTCTAGCACTGGATCCTTTGGTAGGCACACAGGTCTGATGAATATCAGTGGTGTGTGACCCATGAAATCATGTATGTAGAAAACTGTCAAGAACTGTGGTTAGTTCCGGTTAGTAGAAACACACTGTTTACGTTCTGGTGTTTTTACAGTAATAGGGTTATCATACGTCCGGTTTTTCCCGGACATGTCCGGCTTTTTGGTACTCAAATCCCCGTCCGGGGGGAATTGTCAAAAAGCCGAACATGTTCCGGAAAATACTCCCCCCCCCTTCCTCCCCCAGTCCCCTGCTTACCTTGGCTCCGGCAGGCTGTGAGCTGCAGGCAGATTCCCCTGCGGCGGCGGCTGCTGCTGCTCCCCCCAGATACCTCAGCTTTGTGTAGCTGAAGAGCCGAGCTGCCCCAGTGCTACCGGCTTCACGGTTTGCCGGGCAGCCCCCAGACCTCCAGACCCTGTGCCTCCGGCCGGGCGCTTCCCCAGCGCAGCCGGAGCCCGGGAGGGGAAGCGCCCGGCCGGAGGCACAGGGTCTGGAGATCTGGGGGCTGCCCGGCAAACCGTGAAGCTGGTAGCGCTCGGGCAGCTTCGCATGGCTGGGAGGGAGGAGGGGGAATGCGGGGCGCTCAGGGGAGGGGGCGGAGACTTTGGGGAAGGGCCGGGGCTGGGAAGGGACGGAGTTGGGGCGGGGCCAGGGCCCCGTGGAGTGTCCTCCTTTTTTAAGGTTTAAATATGATAACCCTATACAGTAAATCAACCAAGCCAGTCGTTTTAGACTGTATGGATGAGAGCGTCAGATGCTGTGTTTTACTCCAGATGAGGCTCTGACCCTTTCTTTCTGCAGTTTAAAAATGGTGTTGAAATGTACTTTGTTCATTGTATCTCCTGTGATAGTCTGACTTCTTCATGCTTAGTTTAATTGAGAAGCAGTATACCATAATGCACCTGTTTAAAAGTGTAAAATGAGTGCAGGAGCTTATTGGTGTAATGTGAAGCAGTTAGACACTTTGTAATTTTCTTTATAATAATCCTAGAAAGATTTTTATCTGCGAAGGCACATCACCTCGCTTACCCCAGCTAGTGTAAGAAGGAGCAAGAGAATAAGGGTAGATTATTGAGAGTAGTGAGTGCTGGGGCAGGTTCAATACCCTGGCCTACATCAGGGGAATTCTTGGCAGCCCTTTTAGGGCAGCTCTCCATCTCCTTTATGCTGTCAGCATGGCACAAAAGGAAGGGACAGAACTAGGGGCCAGGATCTGGTCCATATTTTGAGGCATTATGGAGATCAAGCCCTAAAGGAGGTCACGCATGGTGGAGAGAACAGAGCCTACAGCGTATTTCCTTGAAACAAAAATTCACCCTCCGGATTCTCCTAAAGTTAAGTGATGTCTGGTGTAAGGAAGGGATATAAATCTACAGGCAATAATTTATTTTTTTTAGGTTTTGAATTATGGGGTAAAACATTTTTCATAGCAAAAATGAAGACACCTCTACCCCTCTCAACAGATTCATGTTGACTTTACTCATATTTTCTTACAATAAAGCACAATACGTTGTTGTGTATGTCGCTGTTTTACAGTCAAGTTGCTGTTTTGCTGCGGGGCTGAGGAGTTTATGGCACAATTCTGACTAAAAATTGCCGTTCCATGTACAAGTCTGTGGGCAGAGTTAATTTACAGTTGTTTTTCTTTTTTCATTAAATATGTACCATTTTTTGCTTTCAGCCCCTGTGCACCCTGCTTATCTCTTGTCTGCAAAACAGGTAAAATTTCCTCTTCACAAGGGAAACCTGAAATATGAGAAGCATGTTTCCTTTTGCTCAGCAAATCAAGATTTTTTTTTTTGGCCTCTGTCTCCTGTAAAAGTTTGTAGAAAACATGGAACAAAACTTCTTCATGGATCACATTAGATAATTAAAAAAATATAATTTTACAAGCCAAGCATTCATTACCAAATTATCTTTTATGAGTGCAGAAGAATCTCTGGGTAATAGGCATTTGTACCAAAACAAAACAGTTATTTGTTCAGGCTATGGAAGTTATTAATTATTTACACCTACTACTACCTCAGTGCTACCTCTAGTTAAAATTCATGGCCTAGGCACTCATCAAATATTGATTTTTCCCAAAGTTGATGCTTTCCCTTTAACATTATTATAATGAGGGATAAAAATCAAATTGCCTTCGCTGAAACTCAATCATTCTTGCGTGCCATCTGCATTGATCTTTTTTCTAGGCTTTACCATAAATTATTCTATTCAATTAAGTAAACCCCACACATAATGACATTTTGCAAACTAAATAATTTATTGACTATTTTGAGCAAAAATGATCAAGCTCTGATACAGAGTTATTTTCATAACATTAATGGCAATATATAACCCTCTGCAATTGAACATTTGTCGGAGTCTTTGTCTGGATGGGGAATCACCTGGGAGGTAGGAATCTTCTCATTTACAAAAGAAACAAATCCTGGCGTTGTCATATGCAGAGTCACTTGCTGCCTCATCATTAGCCAAACGAGGGGGTTTGCATGAGATGCTTTTTGATGACAAAATAATTGCAAAATAATTTTCTGCTGAAAATTGTGCTATTAGCAACCAGGAGCATAATTAAATTGGTAACAATCTGAATGGTTCACAGCTCATTGATAAGCCAAGAGCTACTGTTTTCATCAGATCTTGAGCGGTGCTGCCTTCCACCCTGACTGAGAAGGCTGCATTAGAAGTCTGTTTGATGCGGAATCTTGTCACCTTCTGAGTGTTCCTCTGGAAATCTGCCCATTCCTAAGTGAGTTTTGTTCCATGTCTGAAAAGAAGTTTTCCATCACTCAGCCCCTGTAGTTGGAGTTTGTCAATAGAAAGAACAGCTTGCAGCTCCTGTCGAATTCAGCTCCCTGACGTAGGGAGCAGGATCAGTCCCTGCATCGGTAATTGTTTTTGTTAAATGAGGTTGTATTCCTGGTATGAAACATCAAGAAGCTTAGAGTTGTATCCTTGGTACAATAGATGTGTGATTGGTATGGACAGTAGCTAGGTCAAAAAGCTTAGAGATTGACCAGATGGGCGAGACAAGGAGTGTGATATACAGAGGTTTTTATTACCTCACACTTTACCTCACATCTCCTCAGTCCTGTGAAGTGCAAACACATGCCATTTGCTCTGGCAATCAAAGGGAATGGAGGATGGTACTTAGTTATATATGAAAAGTTTCTGTTTATTGTCAAGTAGGTGAGACTGGGGACAGGGTGAAGAGCAGTCCCCAAGAGACAAAATACAAACAAATTTGTTATAAAGTAACAAATAGTACAGCTAGGTGTTGAGGGTGGGGAAGTAGAGGTCATGGGGATGCTGGTAGGATGAAAGCTCACTAAGAAGAGTGGGATTGTTCGTAAACATGTGTCATGTACACCTGGGCCAGGGAAACGCTTAGAATTGGTGTTGCCAACTCATGACTTTAGCATGAGTCTTGTGATATGGAGTGTTTTTCTTAAAGCCACAGCTCATGGAGTCAAGCAACAATTGAAAATGTGAGCTTTCATTTTTTTTAAAAAGTAAGTTTTTAGCCCTGATGCTTGTAGAGAAAAGTTTGAAAATACTACCTGAGTGCACCTGAAAGGCTCAAAAGCCAGAAGGCCAAATAATTAAAAAAATCCCCACATTTACTATTTTTAAAGATCGGTTGACTTTTAAACCAATCTCAGATTTTTTGGGAGCTGACACGTGTTTTTTGAATGTGTGTGGTTGGCAGTATTGGTATCTGGTAGGAGAAGTCATACTCTCATGTCATGGGGAGCTGGGGAGAAAGATCCAGAAGTGTGGCCGTTGAAGTCTGCTGGAGGCAGCTAAGAGGCAGAGCAGATAAGCAGAATGGGGCCATCCTTCTGGGGTGCTGGAACAATTTGTATAGTGGGGGTGCTGAGAGCCATTGAATCAAACTGTAAACCCCATATATGATGGAAACCACTTCAAGCCAGGGGGTGCGGCAGAACCGTTCCAGCACCTATGCCATCCTTTCTTCCTTCAGCAAGTTCCCATATGGTCCATTTAAATGATGGACCATATGGGACTCTTCATAGTAGATAACTGTGAAGAATCCATTTCTATCAGGAAACAGATCTTGTTCATTTCTTTCATTGCTTGTTTAGATTCTTATAAAACTAAACATATGGATCATGATGTCACAGCTTTAAAATTCCCATAGCTCCTCACAGGGGCACGATTGCTTCAACATAGTCCCTTGCAAAGCCCACATAAATGGTCTTGGGGGATCTGGAGATAAAAATTAAAAAAAAATTCTGCAAACCCACTACTTCAGAGGGTTACTTTGTGGCTCAGTATATACACACACATGCACACCACCTCTCTTCCTTGTTTGGTATCTGGAATTATTGTTGAGAAAATGTAAAGTGTCTTTGTGATTAAGTCCAGGTTTTTGTCAGTCGCCTTTTGGACTCTGTTTAAGAATAAGAAGCATTTAAATGTGCTACCTGGAACATCAGCTAACCCACGCTGTCCTGTTCCCACCCTCCCATTTGTGAGCATTTACTGATGCAACTAGCCCCACTGAAAGCACTACTGCTTAACAGAGTGAGGAAGGATTGCACATTTGGGCTGCTGGTTTCTCTCATACACCTGCCCTGGCCTGTCTTGCATACTCCAAAAGAAAAAATACTATTGGAAAGAACTCCTGAAACAGTGATTTCACTTGGATCATTACCATACTGTGTGTATCAGTTAGCAGCTCTGTTGGCCTAATTAATGTTAATGGAGACTTTTAAAGACAGCAATAAATAATAAAAAGAAAAGACCTGAATCAAAAGTACTGCCTCAGCAACCATTACTTATAGTGTCCCATGCTATTTGCATGCCCAGCAATAATTATGGGACACCTTTCACCAAAAAGAACAGGAAACATAAAGCACAAAGCTTTTCTTGTACCTGTTTTGTATAGAGCGAGGGCTCTGTCTGAGAATATATGCATTAGTAATTCTGCCGGTATCTGGGTCCTAATTCACCAAAGTACGTAAGCTTATGCCTGACTTTCAGTATACCCACTGAAGTCACTCACATGCTGAAAGTTAGGCGCATGCTTAAGTCACTGAATCGGGGCCCTGATATAGAAGCATTTCCTGGGAGAAAAATATGGTAAGATTATGGGACTGCAAAGAGAAGAGAGAAAATGAACAAGTGTAAGAGGCTGGTTTTAAGGGGTCTGTTCACCAGAATTCACCAACAGAGGAGCTTTTTGCTTTACAGTTTACTAGAGCTGTGGAAATGGACTGTCCCTCCCACGGAAAAATTTGCATTTCTGGAAGAAGGAAAAAATGGTTGTTCTGAACTGGAATGAAAAGTCAGATATGCAAAATTTTCCTTGGGAGTGGCATTTTTTAAAAACAGCATCCTAGCTCTGTAGTAGCTACTGAGAAGCTTGACAGCTGGGTCCTGGCTCCACTGTAGACCCACCCACTGTAGACCCAGCAAAGGTTTAATCAAAACAGACACCTTCCCATTGGAATGTTTTGATTTTAACGAAGCAGCATTTTGTGATGGAAAAAACATTTTACTTTACTGCTGGAGCATCCTTTTTGTAATTTTTGAGGTTGGGGCATGAAAAATTGCTTTGTAATTGATAATAAATCTGTATATTGGCTTCAGCTGCCGTTCAAGTTATTAAGCATTGGTCAGTGGCTGAAATGTAGCAAAATTACAGTAAAATCCTTGCCCTAAGGACCTTATAGGCTAAAGGCATGAAGGGTACAGAGCAATGCAATGGAGAATAGAGGAGGGTGCAGTTTTTATAGGTGGAATGCTGGGGTGTCTGTGCATGTGATCTGAAGCACAGAGGACACTGCTCCAATCATACAAGACAGAGTAAAACAAGGAACTTAAGCTACTTCTACACTGCAACTGGAGGTTTAACATGCAGCTTGTGTGGACGTACCCATGATGCTAGTTTTACTTTAGCTAGCTCGCTAAAAGTGTCAGCCTCGCATTGCAAGATCATGCCAACGCGTTTGGCGAGCTACTTAGAATAAAGCTAGCACAAGTACATCTACTTGACTGCAAATCACATCCCCAGTTGCAGTGTAGATGTAGCCTGAGTCAGGAATGGGAGGAAGAAATAAAGGGAGCAATCAGTCAGGGTACCAGATGTTCTGATTTTATAGGAACAGTCCTGATTTTGGGGTCTTTTTCTTATATAGGCTCCTATTACCCCCCACCCCCATCCCGATTTTTCACACTTGCTGTCTGGTCACCCTACAATCAGTACAGCGCCCTGCTGGGGCTCTAGCGAAGGGGAGTGGATGGAGACAAGAGTTGAGCTATGGGTAGGAGCAGGCCATGTTAACCAACAGATACAGTCATTTCACATTGTCTTGTGCCTTACAATGTCCGAGCCTGGCACTTTAGGTAAAGCCGTGTGGTTCATAGCTGCTGTGACGGGTGAATGAAAACTGACCAAGCCTATTTGCGCTCTACTAGATCTTTGCTTCTTAAAAATTCCTTTGACTTTCGCGGAGTTTGGACCAGGCCCTTAGGTTTACTTTCTCTTCTGCAAATTTCTTTTTCTTTCCTACTCCCTTCATTTTCCAGCTTTAAATCTCGCACTACGTATGGCTACATGGGTAATGCAAGGTTTGCTTAATTTTACTTTGGCTTTATTGGCACCTAAGGGATTTGGGGCTTTTTATTTTTCACTGCATTTGGAATTCTTACTGCTGAATTAATAGATATTTTGAATAAATCATTGGGAGGTGTGCCGGAATTTGTTCTAAGAAAAAGAATCATCATGCCAGCATATCCGAATAGAATTCAGATATATCATCCATATGCCTTGAATGACGATTACATATATAACTAAATGAGGATATTTTTTCTTTGTGAGCTAGAGAGGAACTACACATCTGACTCACATATATAGGAATTGTGGAAAAGGAAAGTGTGACCTGAGAACATTTTCTTTCTATCAGATACTTTATCATTAAAGGCCTTAAAATTTGGACCACTGATGATGCTTTGAAATACTTTTCTGATAAATATTTAGGGGGTTTGCTTTTCTGTCTGATTTCACTATTTGTTACCTTTTCGTTAATTGGAGTTCATTTCAGTTAAAATTGAACTAGATAAGCTCAAATTGGGAAATATTTTGAAATATTAATTACAGAAACATTGGATTGGCTTGAATTGCTTATTATTCATGAATAGCAAATTACTGGAAGCAAATGAACAAAAATATTAAATGTATCACCATAAAACCACCCAAGTGCTGCAAATAGGTAGTGTAAAATTTCTATGGAGACTGATTAAAACCTCCAGTATCTAGCCAAATCCCCTTTCATAGTGAGCATCTGTCAACGTGAGAATGCGGGATAGATTTTCACATACTAGATGGGCAGGAAAGGTGCAGCTCCGCCTATGCTACGTAGCAGGAGTGTTTGCAAAGACCATGACCTGCACTGAGTAGGGTTAGACAATCTGGTGGTAAAAATACCTGTGACTGCTCTGCATTAGTGGCCCCACTATTGCGATTGCCGCTGGAATTGCACCAGTTCAACACTAATACTCAGAGAATTTCTAAACATTCTTATAGGAGTTGCAGCTGTGATGTGATGAAAACCTGGATTGTGCTAATGCAGCCCATTTGGATTTGTCAGGGTATGACACTCAGAAATGTGGGGATGTTGGCTTGTCGCCACCTTACCGTCACATGCTGCTGTGCAAATGGGACAGAGCTCCTGCTAGCAACATGTTCTGGTTGATCATTTAATATTTAGAACCAGCTAACCTTGGTCAGATGGTGTGAGATTTCCATTTTGACTATATGGAGTCAGACTGAGGGAGAAAAGATAAGCAATGAACAGGGAGTTTTTTTGTAAATGTACAATTACTGGATTAGAGCAGGTCAGGAATTTTTTGCTTAAATGTTTTTTAGTCGGAAAATACTGATTAGTTGAAACTAAAACCTTAATGGAAACACGTCTGTTTTGACAAAACTTTCATGAAGATGGTTTTTTAGGTCCAGGATGGAATTTCTGGAATGAGAGAGTGTGACACTCTAGAATAGCCCATAGCCCAATGGTTAGGCCCCCTTACCTGGGATATGAGAGACCCAGGTTGAAATCCCTGCTCTGAATCAGGCAAAGCAGGGACGTAAACCTGGGTCTTCCACCTCCTGGATGAGGGCCAAGCCACTGAGCTATTGGCTATTCTGAGATGGTGCATGCACGTTCACTCTCTCTCATTTTTTCATGACAATTTTTGAGAAGTCTAGTTTTCATTCTGATGAGGAATGAAAACAATTGTTGAAACATTGACATTTTTCACAGAACAGATTTTTTTGTTTCCAAGCCCCCCCTATACTAGATACACAGTTAATTATTATAGAGGGAATGGCAGCATAATTTCCATTTGAACACTCTTGTGTCAATTGCTCATAATAGTTCTGGATAATAATAAAAGATCAGGCTATGGGCTAATCTGATGCCAATTGTAACCCTTGACTAGTCATGTTGGGGTGTTTAGTGATCTCTAATATAATTTATGATCTTGGTATTCAGAAGTGAAGAGTATGACGAAATCTTAGCCATGAGTTGAGTAGCTCCACGTTGCACAGTAAGTATTGGTAGCCATTTATGAAATGGTTTATTTATTATTTCTCCCATAGGTTGTATATATTTCCAGTTTTGGGTTACTTTTAAACGTACTGTTTCCTCTTCTAAGAGTTGCTTGAGCTGTTTATGGAAACCCCCCTGTCAGAAGTATAAAACAAAAGTCCTTAATAAACGCCTCAACTGTTATTTAAATGTCCCCAAACAGCCAGCTGAAGAGAAGCTGGAATAATACAAGTGTAAGACAAATACCAGGGGGACTTAGTGAGACTGATCTGGAGCAAGGTGTTCGATGCTGGACTCATTACTTTCTGGCGTTAGTGACAATTGAAAAAGCAATATATATGCATTCCCAGTAAATGCCTTAATGGTGGAGATAGAGAAAGAGAGAGTTTTACTAATGTTACCTTCTTTTTCCCTGGATAAGTCTTCTACTGATCCCATCAATCTTTTTGCATACAATAGGAATGTGCAAGGATCCAGATACAGAGCTTGCTTCTACCCACTGGGGAACAGTATAGAAATGATTTGCAGCATCTGGTGGAAATGAGAAAAATTAAAATTCTCATACGCAGGCAGAGAGGACTGTTCATTAAAAAGGACCTCTTTCTTTGATTGTTACCACCGAATTAAACTTTTGTAGAGGAGAAGAGCAGCATGCTCTGTGTATATAACTCTTCCAGTTTACAGATGCTTATGGACTCAGAAACCTGGCCCATTTTGACCTAGTGGACTGCGCCAGAACATTGCCGAGGAAAAATGGAGAGAGTTCTGGTTATTAAAACATATACAGGCTGATTCTTATCTCACTAATACTGATTTTATACTAATGTTACTCCATCAACACAGTTATTCCTGTGTGTACTGTTGTGACCTCAGAATCAATATATATATATAAAATTAAAATATATGTGCCCTACCTTTAATTATGTTGAGCATTGCTTTACCCTGGGAGAAGCACCATGGAAAACAATAGCTCTAATCCTGGAGTAAAATACTACTCTATGTACATAAGGGTGGAAAAGCATGGTCCCAAATGAATGCTTAAGAGAATGAATTGTATACATGTCAGCCATCTCCAAAGGACTAGCATGTTGGATGGTTATACTCTTCAGCTAACATGGCACACCGAGTTGTGTTCAGGATGTCACACACCTTACTGAACCCAACCCTTTTGGAGAGCAAATAGTTGTCTGGAAAAGAGAGTTGTTCTGCTAAATCTTATCAATAGTGAAAACAATGAGTGAGTTACCTGGATCATCCCAAATTAATGCCAATAACATCTTTATTCAATACCACACCATTATGTGGAATAAATTATACAGAGACCTATTTTAGAGTTTAGAAGCTTTTATTTGGACCTTTCTTCACATCTGGCAGTCTGTAAAACCAGATGTCTTCATTATGAGTCCAACCGTACAGTCTACAGAGGGGCTACTTTTCACCATGCCTACCCAAGCTGCACTGATCACAGTTTTGATGCACCTAAGGATTGAGCCCTATGCTTTCAGGGAAGAATATGGATATTTTTTTGTGCCTGGTTTATTATGTCTATATTATGGTGTGTTCCTATTAGAGATGAATGAACAATTCTCAGACAAATAGTTTATCCAACGAATTTAGGGCTTGATTCAAAACCCATTGAAATCAGTGGAATGACTCCCATTTACTTCACTGGGTCCTTAGCCTCTTTTTCTGCTTGCTGAATATATGTAAGCAGATTATGGTTTCCTCAAGTTTATGTTGACAGAATTTGATGGTTTTTCCCACAATTTTTAACTCCATGTATTGACAGAAGTACTCAGTACTTGATATTCTAAATTCAAACTGTGTTTTTTAGACATGATTGGTTAGGTAAGTCACATTGTATTGTTTCTCTGGGTACATATGCACTAACAGTGCAAAAACTTGTAAGTGCATATTTAAAATTCAGTTTCCCTGAATTCACGCACATGATACTTTGAAACTTGCGCTTTCTGAATATTCATGCCAATAAGGTCCCTCTTTTGAAAGTTGTACCACTTGGATGGACCCATGGGCCTGTGTGTGGAACTTCTATGGCTTCACCAGGGCACAAGGGTCTACCCATAAGTTGCAGAATTGCTCAAATGTTTGTGAAAAGCAAACACATAGAGGAGTGCAAACATTTTAAAACTCTAGCAAATGCTTGATGACCTTTTTTTTTTTGCAGCACATACTCATCACTGGTGACTGGTAGCGAAAGGGGACATTTCTGATACTTCCTCCAGAGATAGCTAATCGTATAGAACATTTTAAAAAAATGAATCAAATTGGTGTATTCCAAGAAAACAAACCCTGGCATTTAATTGCAGGGCTTTGCTTGCTCAGATACAAACAAATTATCAATAAATGCTGTGTCTTAATATGAATGAAAGGCTTTCACAACGAGCAGAGAGACGATTAACTTCGAGCAGTTGTCTTTACTGTTAGCAAAACCAACTCGGCAATAGAGGGGCTCTGGTTCTCTTTTCCTTGGTGCGAGCCTAAAATGAACACTCTGTGAAGGGATAAATACCCATTGAGGGGGCAGAGGAAATCCTCCTGCTAGAACTAAATGTATGGTTAGTCGAAAGTAAACCTGTTGTGGCTGGGTTGGTGGGGGGGGAAATCTCTGATGACCTTGTTGCTACTTGAACTGATGTTCCTGATCCTTCTTGTCTTTTTACATTGTATTTGAGAGGAGAGAGCAAGAGGAAGGGAGAGATGGACCCCCCACCCCCAAAAGATGATCTTGCTCTTGAAATCACAGATCTCATTTACAAAGGTACAAGGTGCATTTAGGAAAACTTATGTTCATGATTGACTGAAGTTATTTAATGAGGGGGAGAGTCTCAAATGTACCTCAGAAGGCATACAGTGTGTGACAGCTTGTGACCGGAATCCCAGGGGAGCCATCTGAGTCACTCAATTAGGGTGAACTGCAAAGAATGGGTCAGTCAATCCCCAAAGCTAGTGGATATTCCAATACTTAGATTTACCAAGCCAGCACAAAACAGCTTCTAATATACCTCACTGGTTACTTAGAAGTCAACAACACAGTTCCCTTAAGTAACCCAGCCTCAGGCCTGCACCTAGACACCCAAGTCAAAATGATGAAGATTACTGAAAGTCTTATTCATCATATAAAAAAGATTCTACCAATTCCAAAGGATCGGACACATTACCTCCCAGGTTAATGACTATTCCAGACCTTTCCCAAATACACACTTACAGCCAATTCTTATTAACTAGCCATCCCATCAAGCAATTAATACTTAGGCAAATGAAGATACTGGCATTTGCTTTTCCAACCACTGTTTTAAATGTCACTATTCGTTACTTTTTTTCCAAGCCAGAATTGCTGATGCGCCAGAGTGTCTCATTATGACGGCGGATGATATTTCTCTTTGCCAAAGTGAATTTAGAAGAAAACCTATCCGGAGGGCACTGCAGATTGACTGTAGAGAAAAGCACTTTCTGAGGCGTGTAACTGCAGTCGGCGGCAGCTCGTGGCATTCTGTGTGCAGGTTTCAGGGCAGACAGACAGAGCTGATGAGAGCTCCTGTGTTGCTGGATAGGAACACACAGTGACAGCTAAATCTGGTTATTCTCAGGGAAGAAAAGAAGAAGATTTAGATAAGTGAAAAAGAAGGAAGGCGGCTATTACAATTTAAACCGAATACCCTGCAGACACAGCATGAAGGCACTGACCAACATATTAATGCAAAATAATCATGCAAGAGACTCAACCTAAAGACAGCCCAAACTATTTGCAACAGAAAACCCAGGCTTCAGATGGAAAACCCAGACCCCATCATTGAACAAAGGCAACTTTCCTCTCCTTCCCTCCATAGATGGTGATGGATCAATCAATTTAATTCAAGAGGAGCTGTGGTTTCTCCCCCTCTTTCACCCACCTCCAAATACAAGTCCCATGGGACTGGCCTGATAAAACAGAGTTCCGTGTGGACTGAATTCCCATGTGGAACAAAAATAAATGTTGCATGTCTGCAAATGGTGTAAAACCGGCATGTGTTTAACAAGTTAAGATATTGTCTTATTAATGTCAAAGTGGCCCCGAGCTGGCTGAATACTGAAAACAAAAAACAAAAACAAACCAGTCTGTGAATATTGTCACATCCTTTCTGGGCCTGACTCATTTTCTTTTATGGGAGGCAAGGTGAACTGGGTAGGAAAATATCCCTGAAAACAAGGTGAAAAAAGCTCCTGAGGAAAAAAAGTGTGAAGTAATTAAAATTAGGGAATGAAACAGGCTCAAAGTCCCAACGGGCCTGTTGTTAAGGGAAAAGAAACAAGGGGTGGATGCCTCATCGCTTTCTGTCACTGAAGATTCTGCTGGTGGACTCTACTGTTACTTCCTCAGCACCAATAATTGCCATGGTAGGGAGTACTAATCCAGAGGCAGCAAAGGGGAGAGGAGCAATGTGTGGAATCCTACTGCCCACGGGCATTTATTGGCATTGCCGAATTAAAACTAAAAGTGAGCTTCAATCACAGTGACTGAGGAAATGAAAGGAAAACAAGTCACAGATCCTCCCAGATGTCAGGCTTTCCGCAAGACTCCACTGAACAGGTGTCAGCTACAGAGTGGTGTTCGCCCATCACCCTGCTGCAATATTGGGAGTCATTGAGGGCTTTCTACTGCTCACAGGGTCGCTCAAGCATACCGAGGAATGGAATTCCACCTGCTCAGATGCTGTATCTCGTGCTTGAGCTGGCACAGGGGCAGGCTGCTCTGAATCTATAGCTCTAGCAGAGAGCGATGAGCACTATAGGAAGTACTAATGTGCCCACAGGTTTAGTGTGTGTGTTTTCTATAGTCCCCTTTCTTTATTATTATTAGTTAGCATACATAGTGTGGTAGCACCTAGAGGTCCCAACAGAGATCAGAGCCCCATTGTGCTAGGCACTGTACTATCAGCGATCCCTTGAGATCGAGGATGATCTCTTTCACAGGTTTTATTTTTCATGGGTCCTTTGGTGACTGAGGAGTCCGATCCTTGAGACACAGGCTCATTGGCAGACATTACACGTGGTGTTGGAAGGCAGGGTTGGCCATGATTGCTGCATGACAATCCTTTATAATCTATAGAATATTAAGAAGCCATGGATAATCCAGTAGTGTATGAAATATGGCATTGTCAGTGTACAAACCCTTGCTTTGGGTATTGATGGTGCACACTCAAGGTAAAGACACTTATTTAATCACTAGGAGAAATCCCATTCAACGGTGCAGAAGGTGCTGGGCTGGTTAGTGGAGTACAGAGACAATGCGGCTTAAAGATGGGATCCTGGCAGTCTTGACTGGGGCCGTGCAGTGGACAGGAGAATTATGAAGGTTTGGGGATTATGCTTTTTAGACCTTAGTGATAGACAGTCATGTAAGACAAAGGGCCATGTTTTGCCTGGTCACCTCACAGTTGTTTCAAGGAGGGAACAGGCACAAGGATCCTCTTACTCTTTCCGCCCCCAAAGGATGGGCCAGCCACAATTGGACTGCTTGTGCTCAGGGAATACCAAGATTCGGCCATGCTAGTACCCTACCTGTGCTATCCTCTCCATGAGGTATGGGTAAAGCCACTGGCCCACTGGACAGGCTTGGACTGGAACACCCGCTGCCCTCTCTTTCAGGATGGTGCAGTGGTTGTCGACACCAGATAACATGAAGGCATGCCAATGGCACATTTTCTTAGCCATTGCAATGAGATAACAAGAGCTGATCCACCCACTAGTTCTGACATATGTCTTTGACAACACAGTCACTGTTTGGTTAGGAATTTCAAAGCTGCAATGTCGGTTGCCAGGAGAAAGGGGGTGGCAGATGTAGAACCTGGATATATCTTGCTGAATACTGGGAAAGACAGATCCTCCTCTAAAGAGAGGCGTCCCCACTTCTCACAGACAGGCATTGTGGTCCAGGTAATAGGGAACAGGACTGGGTCTCAGGAGACCTGCAGTTTATATTTTCGCTCTTCTACTGACCTATTGAATGACCTTTGCCAAGTCACTTCACCTCTTTTTCCAGAGACACCCTTGTTTAGATTGTAAGATCTTTGGGGCAAGGATTGCCTCTTCCTATGTATGTATAGAGTGACTAGTACGATGGGATCCTGGCCTCAGCTGGGGCTCCTAAGTGCTATTGTAATACAAATGATAATCATTCACAAATACAGTACCATTCTTTTACTTGTAATGCTAGCAAAACTGTGAACACTGCTGCTTGAAGAATAAAGGCACTTGGCTCACATTGCTGATATTTTAATTGGGATTGAAAATTGTTAAAGAAAAATATTTTTTTTCCTGAAAAAATGCGATGAAGTGAAAATCCTTATTCTCACAGTTCGGTCTCAAAAGGTCAGAGGCCACATATTCAAATATGAGCCTCTAAAATTTCACATTTGGTTGTTACTGTGCACCATTTGCATTGGTAAAACCTACATTTGCACACACGCCATCGGGTAGTTGGATGCACAAGCACTTGACTTGCATCAACAAATGTGGGTAATGTGGCTCTCACCATCTGAAAATGAGGGGCAGACAGTCTGACCTGTGATAGAGGTTATGTAAATGACAGGCAACTACAGAAAGGACCTTAATTCTAAAACAAAATGATACCATTGTTATTTGAGAAGCAGTCAATGCCCTTCAGCCTTAGAGAGATTATAGCTCACCTTAGGAGCTATAAATTAAGTAGCTCTCATTGGTATGAAGAGCAAGGCTATACAAAGCCTTAAGGATAAAAATAAGTCAATTTACTTCTTTACTACAAGCCAGGGAAGGATTCTAAATTTAGCAGATTCCAGCTGTAGTGAGTTTTCTGGTGCTAGAGATTACAGAAACTGCTATTACTAGAGGGAAGTAGTTGGGAGATTTATAAATTATGAATTGCTGTAATCCCATGCGGTCATCATAAAAGATATGCACAAGAGTCTTGGAAGGATATAATGGGTCACAAACTTGATAGATGCCTAAGATGGCAGCAAAATAGGCAATCTGATTAACGTGAGCCTCAGAAGAAAACCTAGAGTCAAAGATATCTTCAAAATTACAAACGTTGGGAAAGAGAGAAATACCCAAACCAGCAAAATAGGTTGTGGGGCTGGGGCGGAACAGTGATCTGTGCAGGAAAGGACCAAACCAGCATCTGCTCAATCTTGTCAATTTAAAGAGTTGCTGTGTCCTGTTGTGGAAATGTTATTGCAGAGACTGAGAAGAGTTGTCACTTATATCAGACAATGGAGCTCATAGTTATCCATAATACCTCCCAGAAAAAATAGATGTGTGCTGAAAGAATCAGACTCAACTGGAAGCAGCAATGGCAACAGGAGGATCCCAAACAATCCCTGGATGTACTGAGTAAAATAAGAGAGACAGTCTGAATGCTACCTAATCAGAAGCCAGACTGAAACGTATCTGGTAAGGAAATAGATTTGAGAGATTTCTTATATGTTTGGCAATCATCTTCCCAATGACCTTTGATGAAGCAGGGTGCAGTTAGCAACCTCTTCCTTAAAAAGCTATTGGGGAAGAAAAGAAGTATCACCACCATCAGCTAACAAATATGGCAGAAAGCTGCTTCCAGAAAGGGAAGAGCTAACAGTGTTGTTGGTAATATGCATGATATCCAAATACTTCTTGAGCATCTGAGTGGGTTAGAGAGCTAAGCCCTGGTCCAGCCAACATGCTTAATTTTAAGCACATGATTAGTCCTATTGAAGCTAATGGGGCTACTTCTGTGCTTAAGTGCTTTGCTGGATCAGGGCCCTAGTAGACAGGAGGCTGAAAGCAAGATAATTGTTTAAACCCTTCACTTGATTGCTGAGAAAATTCTCAGGGGGATCATAGACAGACTGATACAGCCTTTGATTGTAATGTTATGAGCTGAGTTAAACCTTGTTATGGGCTGAGTTAAAACCTCATTGAAACTGATGGGTGTGAAGTTAGTTGTAAGAGAAAGTTAAGGGGCCACACCTAAAATAAGGAATAGTGGAGTCTGCCCGGAAACTAGCTCTATGTGTGTAGAGAGTTCCACTGGGTATTTTGACCAGGGGGTGGTGTGTGTGTGTGTGTGTGTGTGTGAAAAAGGCAAGCTGAAGTGCAGACAAGAAACGGAGCCCTAATCTACACTACAGAGTTAGGTCAACGTAAGGCAACTTACGTCAACCTAACTATGGAGGTGTCTACACTACAATGCTCCTCCCACCGCTTTAACTCGCCTACTACACCGACCTAGTAAAGCTACCTCTACAAGAGGCATAGCGCTTAGGACAACATAGTTAGGGCAATGCAGTGTCAATATAGACACTGTTTTGCTTACGTTGACCTAAGTGGCTTTCAAGAAGTGTCCCACAATGCCTACCGTAACCGCTCTGGTCACCGTTTTGATCTCCGTTGTCTTGCAGCCAGGTACACAGGTAGACACTCCTCTCCTTTTAAAGCTCTGGGAACTTTTGAAATTGCTCTTCCTGTTTGTTCGGCATGGAAAGCTAAAATAGCAACTGCCCAGCTGACATGACGGCTCCATGCACCAAATGCACTCCTGCCGGGGTACACCCGAGGTGGTGGATCTGGGTCTGTGGGGAGAGGAGGCTGTGCAGTCAGTCACAGCTCTGATCCAGTTGTAGGAACTTTGACATCTACAGTCAGATTGCTCGGGGCATAGAGGAGAAGGGCTACAACAGGGACACACAGCAGTGCTGCATAAAGATCAAGTTGTTGCAGCAGGCATACTAGAAAGCAAGGGAGGCAAATAGTCGCTCTGGTGCAGAGCCGCAGACATCTTGCTTCTGCGGCAACCCCACCTCCTCTGCCAAGAGCCCCGTGGATACTTCGGTTGGGGGCTGGAGTCACAGGCCACCTGAATGAACCCTGAAGACGAGGTGCTGGACGAGAAAGAGGAGGATGAGGATGAGGATGGAGGACAAGCAAGAGGGAGATCTGGTAGCATGACAACCAGGACCCTTTTTTGACTCCTGAGCAGTATAGCCACTCCTAGGCGATGGAACTGCTGGTAAGTACTGTTTTCTTCAATACTGCAGGGATACATCTTCTCATGCACTACTTTTTTAATCAGGCTAGAAGAGTTAGTGAAATAACCAATATAGGTACAGTTGTTATCTGCTTCCC
This sequence comes from Trachemys scripta elegans, assembly GCF_013100865.1. Classification (NCBI taxonomy): domain Eukaryota; kingdom Metazoa; phylum Chordata; order Testudines; family Emydidae; genus Trachemys; species Trachemys scripta. Next base: position 19,671,028 of record NC_048301.1, on the reverse strand, counting down.
ATTCCCTGTAAAGCTAGGTAGAGGGGGCCCTGCGAAATAGTTTGTTTATGCACACCGGGATGTCCCGTGAATCCTTCATAGAGATCTCTAAGAAACTTTCATGGAAGTAATCTGAAATCCCCTGACAAAGGTTTCTGAGGAGGGCTGCATTGTTTCTTCCCCTGTGGTAGGACATTTTGCCATGCCACTCGGCAATTACTTCAGCAGGCACCCTTGCAGCACACACGCTAACAGCATATGGACGTAGTCTGCAGGCAAATGCATGCAGAAACTGCTCCCTTGTAACCTTGGTTACACCCAGGAGTGAGATATCAGCTACAATCACCATCGCCTGTGGAGAGTGGTGCCAGTATTTTATACAATAGTCCTATACTTGTACTGATGCCCCAGTGCTACCCCTTCCCCCTGGGCCGTACTCACCATGGGTGGCTGAGAGAGACTGAGACAAACAGAAGGACATCCTGAACAAGCATAGTGAATAGCCCCAAAAGAACCCGGAGAGAGGGTTTCTGGTGCTGGCTAAAGTGATTTGGGGTGATAAGCAAAGATGCTCTCCCCTGGTTTTGGTTCCTCCTGCATTTGGAGAAGCAGGACTTTGTACATTCCCTCTAAATAAATAAGATTGCATCAAAGAACACACCAGACTCCATCACCAATGTCTACCCCCAGCTGGAACAAGCTACAGGGCCCTGCACTTTGACTAGCATCTCAGGTTGAAATGGGGGTAAATATAGTAACAAAGTCTTGAAATATGATAGTGATTTATAATTAGGAGAAAATATGCTAAGCAGATTCCCTCTTCAAACTATTATTATCATTGCATTATTATGAAGATTCAAAGGCCCTAATCAGAATCACGACCCCATTGTGCCAGATGTTGTACAAACACATAGGGCTGGATTGTGCTTTGTAGGCACTGCCCAGAGCAGCGTCACCCCAAGGAGCACGTCAAAGGCTTCCCCAGAGTTTGGGGAGGACAGAAACTGCTACATTTCTTCTGGCTGGTATGTAGTGGTGGAGGGGAGAGGCAGAGTCATGACTTCGCCATGTACCCCTCTGTACCCCTCCCTGCCTCCTTTGAGTGCCATGCACTCCCAGGTGGTAACTAGAGATCAGCTCCTGGACATGGGGACTACATTTCTGCTTGGGCCTTACTGAGTGCTCAAGGGAGGTGAAGAGGTTGATTCTTTTCCCCCCCACTACACACCCACTAGGCAGAATCTAACCCCTGGTGAGAAACACTCCCTGCCTCCAAGGGCTTACTCTCTGGTTCAGCCCGGAGAGCTGTTCAGGCGGATCCCCGCACCCGCGTGGAGCCCCACAGATGTCAGTGGAGTTCTGCTCCAGTGTGGGGGTCCCACAGGGCTGTTCTCAGTGTAGGACCAGGGCCTACTTTAACATGAAATGTAACAGTGATTGGGAAGGAGTCAGGGTGGGAGGTGGAGGTATCAGCCACGGGAGATTCATGACTGCGTAGACTGACTAGATGGTTTTGAGTCAATATCTTTTATTTTTTATCATTTATAAGGGTGTAAGTAAGCAAGCAAATAATTAGATATCTGCAGTCCCTACTGACCTTCTACTTAGCTGTCGTCAGCTGGAGCTGGCCATTTCCCATAGGCGTGGAGCAAATGGCCTGCATTCCCCTCCCCCCACCCCCCCGCACCTTTCAGCAGTTCCTTCTCTTGCTGCCCAAGCCCTTCTTCCCGTCAAGGAGTTTGGCTTCTTTTGTGTGGCAGAGAGGGGTAGAGATGAATGGAAACCATCCCTATAGAAAACAAAAGTACTGTGCCTGTGGCAGTGGGCTGGAGAGAGGAGACTGTCAAATGGGAAATGGAGCGTGAGGATAAAAAAGAAAAGGGGGGTGGGTTGTATTTGTATTGGCACGTGGCAGGCGGCTTGCATGCTTAAGTGATGCTAACTTCCTCCCCATAAGTGCCTCTGGCAGCCTGACCCTGGCAAACACAAACAGAAGTCCCTAGGCAGTCCAGCCCTTCCCAGTTCCCTGCAGCATCAACTTCTCTTGCACACAGGATTTTTCTTAACAAAAAGGATTCCCTCCACCCTCCCCTTTGTTTACATTTTTTAAAGCTATTTCGTTTTTTCCCCTCTCTCCAAATCAAACTTGAGACAGATTTCGAAAGAAAGGCAGAGAGAGGCTTGATATAGTAACCGGTCTAGCTCACTGCCCCCTCCTGCCATTGACAGGCCAAGATTTTCAGGCTCTGTTTAGGATCCTAAATAAATGGCTTGATAAGCACATATATGGACTTAGGAGTCTAAAGTCAGGCTTCTATTCCTAAAACTCTGTCAGAATTTCCCACAGAAACACATTTGTGGGGAATTAGAGAAACAGAATGAAGGATAAAAATTTCCAAAACAGCTAACTGCCATGTCAGAAGTGATGCAGGGCACATCTACACTGCAAAAAGAAGACCTGCGGCAGCAAGTCTCAGAGGCAGGGCCAACTGACTGGGCTTGTGCTATGGGGCTGTAGATGTTCCTAATCGGGCTGCAGCCCAGGCTCTGAGACCCGGAGCAGGGAGAGGTCCTGGAGCTTAGCCTGAGCCCTAATGTCTACAAGTCTATTTTTAGCCCTGTAGCCTAAGCCTCAGTCAGTTGACTGGGGCTTTGACATCCGGTCCCAAAGGGTGCTGCTGGATCCTCAGTATTTTTGCTGATCAGGCCATTTATTAAGGATCCTAAACTAAGACTGAAAAGCTTGGCCTCTCACTAGCATGAGGTGGCAGTGGGCTGGATTGATACCTGTATCAACCCGCTCGCCCTGTCTTTCTTTCTGTGTCTGTCTCAAGTTTGAGTTGGGGATGGGGGGAGGGGGGGAATGAAATAGTGTAAAAGAATTGTAAAAAAAAAAAAAATAAGGGAGGGTGGAAATCTTTTGTTGACCTGGGTTCTCAGGCTCCCAGCTGTGGGTTTTTAGGTTGTTGTTCTTTTGCAGTGTAGACATCCCCCTAGGCACTTAGGAGCCTAAATCTAATCAAAAGTCAATGGGATTTAGGCTCTTTTGAAAATTTTACCCAGAGTCTCCACAATTGTTCAAGCATCTCCTCTTTATTCCACCACCATGTCACAGCAAGAGTTATCAGGATCAGGTGGATAAAAGAAAGTGAATCACTTTAGCCAATCGTGTTGCCAGCTCTGTCATATGGAGAGCCAGACCTTCCAATTTTTTTTTAAGAAAGTCCACTCTTAGGGTACGTCTATACTTACCTCCGGGTCCGGTGGTAAGCAATCGATCTTCTGGGATCGATCCCGGAAGTGCTCGCCGTCGACACCGGTACTCCTGCTCAGCGAGAGGAGTATGCGGAGTCGATGGGGGAGCCTGCCTGCCGCGTGTGGACCCGCGGTAAGTTCGAACTAAGATAGTTCGTTGCATATCTTAGTTCGAAGTGGGGGTAGGGTGACCAGACAGCAAATGTGGAAAATCAGGACAGAGGGTGGGGGGTAATAGGAGCCTATATAAGAAAAAGACCCAAAAATCGGTTCTGTCCCTATAAAATTGGGACATCTGGTCACCCTAAGTGGGGGGTTAGTGTGGACCAGCCCTTAGGGGCAATAGTGCACAGAATAAGGGAGAAATCTCTAGTTTTTGTGAAGAATCTGACTCAAGTGCTCTGCTTCCTAGAGGTCCACAAATGCTGATTGGTAGCTACAGTAATTTTAAAACATTATATACTCATTTCCAAGTCCTGCAGGGGAAAAGCGCAGGCATCCAGCAAAAGGGAAATGGGAGAGGTGGTAGTCCTGTTCAGCTGTTTAATGATACACCCTTTCCTCACAGTTCCTTCCTCTAGCTGAGATAAGTAATGTTAGAAGCCAGTGGCAATATGTGCTATCTAAGCTATGAATAGGGGAGAGAAACAAGATAGGGTGGTGTCTCAACCCTAGAGAGGTGGATGCCCCCATGTTGAGATTAACACATTTTTAATCTCTTTGGAACATTTGTAGAATTTGTCTCGGCATGTTCATGACCACTTTGGAGTTTTAATAATAAATCCCTTCCTTAACCAGCCAGCAGGCAGCGTGCATCGGTTCTTCTCCTTGTTTAGAGATACCAGAATTTTTGGACAGACTGATTGGTATGTGTGTGCTTTCCCATTGTTATTTTTCTGTTGGGCACACAACTGGAGAGCTGCTTAAAGCTTGTTGCTACATTTTTATGCACAGCTGTATAAACCTTAATTTTGTCTGAGTATTTTACTCTTAGAACCCCATTCTACTTTCATTCATGTACCGTGGAGTGTACATTTTCAGGTAATTTAAACAAGCTAGTGGTGTTTAGTATCTATCATTTAAAATATGCCAAAATCAATATTTTGCTGTCAGTAATGTCAGTGTATTTCTATTTCCCTTTGACTATTGTGCATATCGTTAAGGGGGTAGGAAAAAAAAAAAGACGATTACAGATTTTGCCTGTTTGTCTTTTTACCATAAAAGGAGAAAAGTGGCTTTCCCTCCATGACAATATATAAAATTGTCTTAGATGCAGACTTGGCATAATCAGGACCCTGTCATTTATTTTCTGCCTTTTCTCTAAGAAAAATCTATAACCCAGCAGATAACCCGAAATCTATATTTAGGGGCCAGATTCTGATTTAATTTCCCATTTATTTCAGTGGGACTTCTTGCCCTGCTTAGCTTGAACAATGGTAGCAGAACCTGGCCATTAAAACTAGCGTAGTGGTATCTAACCAAGGTAACACTCTCTTTGGCTGAATGTGAGAATGGAATAAATTTTACTTGCATTATACATAAAGTTAGGCTTAATGAAGTCAAAGGGACTACTCACATGAATAAGGGAAGCAGAATTTGGTCTGTTAGAGCTAATATGTTTTTTATATAGAACACATCCACTAGAATAACTGAGTTTTTCCTATTCTTTCACACCCTTCTGTAAAATGTCTCTGAGTAATAAGCTGAGTATTACTGCAGCTTGCAAGTAAGTTATCCTTCATAGCTAGCAGGTTGAAATATTTTGCACTTCAACATTTAAAAAAATAAAAACATTTTCACCCAGGTCTAGTAGTAGTAACTTTGGCCCAGATTCTCAAAGGTATTTAGGCACCTAACTACAGTGAGTTATATCTTTGAGGATCTGGGCCTTTCTGTACAATTTTCCCATGATCTTATATAATAGGAAATATGTACCATAAGTCTGTTCCTTATTGATGCACTGTTAGAGAGACTCTTTTAATTATGTTAAATAGACCCGGTTGGAATTCATTTCAAAATTTGTTTTTTCTTGTACCTCAACTATCCATAGTCCTTAATTAGTAAACTTTAAAAACTGGTTGGAAAACAGAAAGTAATTTCTGAGAGAATTTTCACAAAAATGATTCTCAGTTTTGATAGAGATTTTGACATTTTCCCAATGGCCTTTAATAAAATTAGGGCTGTCAAGCGATTAATCGCACTGTTAAACAATAATAGAATACCGTTTATTTAAATATTTTTGGATGTTTTCTATATTTTCAAATAGGGCTGTCGATTAATCGCAGTGAATTCATATGATTAACTCAGAAAAATTAATTGCACTTTTAATTGCACTGTTAAACAATTGGATACCAATTGAAATTTATTAAATATTTTTGGATGTTTTTCTACATTTTCAAATATATGATTTCAATTACAACACAGAATACAAAGTCTACAGTGCTCACTTTATATTATTATTTTTATTACAAATATTTGCAATGTAAAATTGATAAACAAAATAAATATTTTTCAATTCACCTCATACAAGTACTGTAGTGCAATCTCTTTATTGTGAAAGTGCAACTTACAAATATAGTTTTTTTTGTTATATAACTGCACTCAAAAACCAAAACAATGTAAAACTTTAGTGCCTAAGGCCTTGGCTACACTTGTGAGTTACTGTGCAATAAAGGAGTCCCGGACGCACTAGCTCACTCCCCGTCCACACTGGCAAGGCATGTAGAGTGCTCTGACTCCGCAGCTACAGTGCTGCTGGTACTCCACGGCGGTGAGTGGAATAACGTTTGCTGCTCCCCCGCAGGAACGCCATGGTGCCAGTGTGAACGAGGCGTTGCGTTACTGCGCTCTGATCGGCCTCCGGAAATGTCCCATAATCCCCTTAAGTCAAATGGCCATCTTGTCATTATTGTGAAATCGGCTGCAGGAATGCAGAAATACCCTTTCGAAGCTCCATTTCGGAGAAGCCGGCTGCTTATCAGCACCGAGAAAAAGCAAACATTTACTGTTTGCTCTGAGTGAGTGAGAGAGAGGTGGGAGGTGGTGAGGGGAGCGGGGTCTGAACTTACAAGACAGCATGCTGACACACTCTCAGCACCCCAAAAACCCACTCTCTCTCCCCCCACATACACACAACACACTCCCTGTCACACTCCACCCCACCCCCTGCATTTGAAAAGCACGTTGCAATCACTTGCATGCTGAGATAGCTACCCAAAATGCACGGCTCCCAATGCCGCTGCAAGTGCTGCAAATGTGGCTACCCCAGTGCGCTTGAAGCTGTCAATGTGGACAGACTGCAGCGCTTTCCCTGCTGTCCTCTACGAAGGCAGGTTTAACTCACAGCACTCTACATCTGCAAGTGTAGCCATGCCCTAAAAGTCCACTCAGTCCTACTTCTTCATCAGCCAATCTGTCAGACAAACAAGTTCGTTTACATTTGCGGAAGATAATGGTGCCCTCTTCTTATTTACAATGTCACCTGAAAGTGAGACCAGGCATTTTCATAGCACTCTTGTAGCCGGCATTGCAAGGTATTTACGTGCCAGATCAGCTAAACATTCGTATGCCCCTTCGTGCTTCGGCCACCATTCTAGAGGACATGCTTCCATGCTAATGATGCTCATAAAAAAAAAGTGTTAATTAAATTTGTGACTGAACTCCTTGGGGGAGAATTGTATGCCTCCTGCTCTGTTTTACCTGCATTCTGCCATATATTTCATGTTATACCAATCTTGGATGATGACCCATCACATGTTGTTCATTTTAAGAACACTTTCACTGCAGATTTCTCAAATGCTAAGAAGGTATCAATGTGAGATTTCTAAAGATAGCTACAGCACTCGACCAAAGGTTTAAGAATCTGAAGTGCCTTCCAAAATCTGAGAGGGACGAGATCTGGAGCATGCTTTCAGAAGTCTTAAAAGAGCAACACTCCGATGCAGAAACTACTGAACCCAACCACCAAAAAAGAAAATCAACTTTCTGCTGGTGGCATCTGACTCAGATGATGAAAATGAATGTGCGTCTGTCCCCACTGCTTTGTATCATTATCGAGCAGAACCCATCATTGGCATGGATGCGTGTCCTCTGCAATGATGGTTGAAGCATGAAGGAGGTATGAATCTTTAGTGCATCTGGCACATAAATATTTTGCGACATCGGCTACAACAGTGCCATGCAAATGCCTGTTCTCACTTTCTGGTGACATTGTAAATAAGAAGAGGGCTGCGTTATCTCCTGCAAATGTAAACAAACTTGTCTGTCTTAGCAATTGGCTGACCAAGAAGTAGGATTGAGTGGATTTACAGGCTCTAAAGTTTTACATTTATTTTTATTTTTGAGTGCAGTTAGTTTTTGTACATAATTCTACATTTGTAAGTTTAACTTTCACGATAAAGAGATTGCACTACATTATTTGCATTAGGTGAATTGAAAAATACTATTTCAATATGTTTGAAAATGTAGAAAACATTCAAAAATATTTAAATAAATGGTATTCTATTATTCTTTAACCGTGTGATTAATCACATGATTAATCACAATTAATTTTTTTAATCACTTGACAGCCCTATTTTCAAATATATTGATTTCAATTACAATACAGAATACAAAGTGTACAGTGCTCACTTTATATTTATTTTTGATTACCAGTATTTACACTGTAAAAAAACAAAAGAAATAGTATTTTTCAATTCACCTAATACAAGTACTGTTAATACTGTAACAGAACCCACCATTGGCATGGACGCATGTCCTCTGGAATGGTGGTTGAAGCATGAAGGGAGCATCTGGCACGTAAATACCTTGCGATGTTGGCTACAACAGTGCCATGCAAATGCCTGTTCTCACTTTCTGATGACATTGTAAATAAGAAGAGGGCAGCATTATCTCCTGCAAATGTAAACAAACTTGTTTGTCTTAGCAATTGGCTGAACAAGAAGTAGGACTGAGCGGACTTGTAGGCTCTGAAGTTTTACATTGTTTTGGTTTTGAGTGCAATTATGTAATAAAAAAAATCTACTTTTGCAAGTTGCACTTTCACGACAAAGAGATTGTACTACTGTACTTGTATGAGGTGAATTGAAAAATACAATTTCTTTTGTTTACCATGTTTACAGTGCAAATATTTATAATGAAAAATAATATACACATTGATTTCAATTACAACACTTAATACAATATATATGAAAATCTAGAAAAACATCCAAAATATTTAATAAATTTCAATTGGTATTCTGTTGTTTAACAGTGAAATTAAACTGCGATTAATCGACAACCCTAAATAAAATATATGAGAAAAAAATAATTAATCCATAGTAACTGCAGTGTGGGTGAATAATAATGTCCTCAGTCTTTGAGTCATCCTCCAAACCTTTATAAGGGTGGATTTTATCAGTCCCTATAGGCCATGGGATCTAACTGAGGGCAATGGAATTTCATGAGACATCAGTTAGCACTGAATTTGGCTCTTGTGTTATAGAATAGGTGTTGTGAAATCTCTTTCATGAGAGATTGTTTAATTTCAATGATAATATGGTTGCTTGGTTAACGCTGCGTACCTGAATGGGTGAAGGGACTTCAAGCATTTTCATAATTCTTTGGATCTAAATGATAATTCCTTCCACATTCTTTGTGGTTTCACAGTGTTTATAATAATTCTTGCTTGGGATCCAACGTATACAGTTTATCCAGCTGTGCCTTTGATGTTGGTCCTGTGGCCTCAAGGGACAAAAGCCGTGAATGAGTGCTTGGTGATAGACACCCCCGGGGTTATGACATCTTTAACTTAGACTCATCAGCATAAGGGTTTTCCACTGCAGTGGATTAAGTAATTTATTTGGCTATAAAACAGAAAACTAGTTAAGTGAATTTTACTGATGAATCAATAGAATAATAATAAGCGGGCTTTAGCATAACTTCAGCTGAGTCAACGAGCTTTGTCCCTCTTCCCTTTATAAATCAGGTATCCTATCCTTTCTATCCAGTATTTATGAATAGCCACAAGTTATGATGATGGGCAAACTGAAAGTATATTGAGAATTCTTTGAGAACATAATTTCTGTACTGTAAAATCTTGCCGTCTTTGCCTCTGCACAGACATAAAAATGAACCCATCCAGAATTTCATTAACTAAAAATTTAACTCAAACTCAGCTTTTTGTGTTCTGCTAAATTTTCTCCATTTATATTTAATAGAATAGCTCCCTAATCCCATTTGAGACATGCCTGTAAGCTAAAGATAAAAATGTAAAACTTACCTTTGAATTGAATATCACCTCTTTCCAAAAAATGATGATAATATTAGGCCTCTTAAGACTCTATCCTTTACAATGCTTTAGTTTTTACACACAGATTGCAATTATTGTAATGTTGTGTAGGATCCTCTGATGATTGGAGACAAATTAAATTTAAAAGAGATGTAATTTGTCAGTTTGTTATAAATATTAAGGAATGATAAATTGTTAGGATAAAGTAGGCCATCAGACATTCAGTAATTCATTTTTGCATTTTGGAGTGGATTAGCTAGGTTTAGCAATGTACACATTTAACAATTTAATATTACATGATCTTCAAAGATGTTTCTTTCTAAAGCGTTATCAAAACTCATCAGTCAGAGCCAAGTTATTTTTCACAGAAACGTGCTCTCTTTGAAGGAAAAAAAGCGCTCTCACACTAAATACCACACAGTTAATAATTGCAAGAAGTGCTAAAGCATATTGTCACTGTTCGGACAGGCTTCGGTTTGGGTGTACTGTAATGTCTACATATTAACATCCTGGGTTTCTCTTTAAAAGGGCAAAAATCATCAAAAATCTAGAATAAGCTAAACCAGGGAACTGACAGGAGCTATCTTTACATGAATTTTCCTCTCCTGCTATGGTCTTGAATGTCTCAAGGAAGGCAAGCTGTGGCTAGTAAGAAAGAGACTAACATTTCGTCGTTAGTGATAAAGATGATTGCAGTGGAAATGGTGCCGCCCTGGAATTGGAAAAAACCTTTGTCTTATCAGTGATGTAAGCTAGATCACACTGGCAATCTACTTGTTTGAAGGGTGATTTGGCAGTGGAAGAACACAAGTAATACTTTTGTATTTCTGAGGGGGGCCTGATTATCTTAGGAGATATTTGTTCCTGACTCCCAGGACAACTGAACCACAAGAATCTAGTAAGGTAGGATGCAGAAAACTGACAGCACAATATATCTTGGGTAACTTGGTGATTTGGGTAGAAATTAGAGCTTGTTGGAATATGGGATTTTTGTCCCTCATGGAAAATGTCAATGATAATGAAACGTTTCATGAAAATTCACGGACAATTCCAACTTACTGGCAAAAATTAAATAAAAGGAAATATTTTGGCTGAAAACTGAAATATTTCAGATTAGAAATGCTGTTGTGGTGCCTCATGGGAGCTGCAGCTTGGGTGCCTCATGCTACAATCAGGGCCGGCTCCAGCATTTCTGCCACTCCAAGCAAAAAAAAAAAAAAAAAAGCCGCGATCGGTGGCGGCAATTCAGTGTCAGGTCCTTTGCTCCTGGAGGGAGTGAGGGACCTGTCGCCCCCGAATTGCCGCAGGTGCCACCCCTCTCCCTTGGGCGCCCCAAGCACCTGCTTGTTAAGCTGGTGCCTGGAGCCGGCCCTGGCTACAATTCTCTTCTATAGGTCTGGCATCCAAATTGGGCTACTCCTCTCATGCTGCACCAATCTTCTCTAATGGTGAGAAGAAGCTATTGCATGATGGGAGTCTCTGGCTATAGTGTATCATGGGAAATGCATTTCAGATGGACAGCTCGACCTATAGGGGAGGATGGAAACTGAACTACAACTTCCATGAGGTAGCATCAGTGGATTAGCCACTGGGCCCACAGGGCCTGAGCCCAGGGGTCCCCGCAAACTGGAGGGACCCCAGAAAAAATACTCTGCTGGCTGCTGGGTGGGTGGGGTAAGGGAAGCCCCTGTGCCCTGGTCCTGCTCCACAGCAGTGCTGGGCAGAGGAAGCCCCTCCACACTCTCCTGCTTCAGCAGAAGCTGTGGGACAGGGGAAGCCCAGCCCCAGAGGCTTCTGACCCCGTCCCCAGCCAAAGCTATGGGATGGGGAAGCCCCCTACAGCAGACCCCATCCCAAACTGGGGGATCGGGGAACACTCCTACATCCCAGCAGACTCCGACTCCGTCCCCAGCAGAAGCCCCTGGGCAGGGGAAGCCCCAGCACCAGGGCTGGCTCTAATTTTTTTGCCGCCCCAGGCAAAAAAGAAGAGCGCTGCCCTGCTGTAACACCCCTTCCCCCCAGCGCCGCCGAAGCCCCCTTCCCCGCCCCCCCCCCAGTGCCGCGCCGCCGAAACACTCCCGTGCTGCCCGGCCGAAAAAAACAAAAACAAACAAAAAAAACCCTTGAGCGCCCCCCGCCACCCCAACATTGGCTGCCCCTTCTGAGGTGCCACCCCAAGCACGTGCTTGGTCGGCTGGTGCCTAGAGCCGGCCCTGCCCAGCACCCAGACCCCACTGCGGCCCTAGTACTGGAGGAGCTCTCACTCCCCACTGTGCCCCAGGGCCATGGCATGGGGACAAAGCTTCTCCAGTCTTGGGGCCAGAGCCATCCAGAAGATTCAGGGGGCCTGGGGCAAAGCAATTTTGGGGGCCCCTTCCATAAAAAAAGTTGCAATATTATAGAATACTATATTCTTGTGGGGGCCCCTGCGGGCCCAGGGCCTAGGGCAAATTGCCTCATTTGCCCCCCCCCCCGGGTGGCCCTGCCTGGGGCCACAGTGTGGAGGGGGGCAGAAAGGAGCAAAAGGGTTGTGGGGCTGCAATGGGGGGGGCAGAATAGGGGAGATCTTGGGTGGAACAGGGGCGGGCACCCTGAGGGAAGGGGCAGAAATGGGTGGGGCTGGAGGCAGAAGGGGTGGAACAGGGGCGGGGCCACAGGCGGAAGAGTGGGGAAGATTGACACAGTTGTAGGCCCATGCAAACTTTCTCTGGCCCCAGGGAAACCTTAATCCACCTCTGGGTACCACAACAGAATATCTTAATTGAAATATGTAGTTCTTCATCAACAATATTTAGTTTTTAATGAAAAAATGAAAATTGTCCATGGAATTCAGATACTTTATATGGAAAATTGGGTTTAGTTGAAAACCCCATTTTCCCATCAAAAATCAGTTTGGATGGGAAATGTTTCACCAGCCCTAGTGAAAATGTGGGCCATAGTGAAGATAGAATAGTTCCCTGCAGAGAAGAAGAAATGTGTTATCATTACTCAGCGATAGCTTGAGGGCTCGAAAGATGCTGGTGGTGGAACGGCAAAGGAGCCAGGCTAGCCAATGACTGACTGAACTGGAATTGTGCCAGAAATATGCACCCCTGATGAAACTGATGAAAAATCCGGTTACTTTGGGAAATGGGGGCCAAATTTTTCAGTATGGCAAAATGCAGTTTCCAGAGCTGAAAAGGGTTTTTCTTCTGTGAACTGACTCATAAGAGGAAACTGTGATGCAAACAACACCATGATTGCTGGGTTGCTGAATTAATTGGAGTAAAAGGTTGAGCTCTAGATAGAATGTGTCATGCGGTGGGATTTCCCGTTAGATCACTGGTATGGGGCATTGCAAGGGAAAGATATTATCTTGGGCCAGATCCTCAGCTAGTGTAAATTGGCCGACCTCCATTGACGTCAAGCTAGCTACCCCAGTATATACCACTTGAGAATCTAGTCGTGTGTGTGTGTGTGTGTGTCTTGCATGCAGGGCCGGCTCCAGGCACCAGTGCAGCACGCAGGTGCTTGGGGCGGCCAACATAAAGGGGGGGCACATCTGGGTCTTTGGCAGCAATTCATCGGCGGGTCCCTTGGTCCCTCTCAGAGGGAAGGACATGCCACTGAATTGCCCATGAAGAATGAAGCGGCGGCGGTAGAGCTGTCACCGATCGTGGCTTTTTTTTTTTTTTTTTTTTTTTGCCGCTTGGGGCGGCAAAAATGCTGGAGCCGTCCTTGCTTGCATGGGCCTACAGCTGTGTCAATCTAAATACAATACAATGTAGTATAAAATAATATGGAGCCTGGACTGTGTGTTTTTCTGCCTGCAGGATGTGGGTCCAAAAATTTGCCTTGGGCCAAATTTCCAAATTTATGCAAGAGCTGTTTTCACTGTGAGAAATGCATGAAGCAAAAAGAGAGAGTTTTGCACAGCTCGAAGCCAACAACACAGCAAGCAAATTATGACACCAGTGTTTGCAATCTGCCAGCTGGAGCCATCACTATGGAGAGTGCTCCTGGGGGAATGCTGGTCACCTAATGTGCCAATAACCCCGGTGTATGTAAATAGTTCAGAGCTCAGTTCTGCATGTGTATAGCTCTGAAAATAGGAACAACCTATGCTCAATTTCTTGTGCTCCTGAAGCCATGTTAAGATGGCTATGATGGTCTAACTTGGCTGTGGCTCAGATGTCCTGAAGTGACATGATTTCCTCCAAAGTGGGACGTTTCAGCCCGGTGCATCAGAATTCGTGTACTGCTGCTGCAGACAAGTGTTGCCGTGACCTATTTTATGAGTGCAAGCTACTCCCTGTGCTTGCTGGAACAAACCACACAGGGGTCTCCTCAGATGTGTAGCCCATAGGGAGCTGTCTGCCTAGCTGTGATTCCACATATCTAGCGAACTCAGAAATCGAAATGTAAAATTCGGCACTCAGGGACATCACATGGATTTGAGCTGCTCTCTGGGGGACTCTGGGTCTATAAAACAATGAATGGATTACACAGTGCTCATCCATATATGTAGTTTTTCATCTGTGACAGATGTGATATTGATAATAATCTTCATTCAATGAGTCATCCAAGTATAATTCAGTGGAAGTTGCTAATCTTCATTTGAATTAACTGTTTCAGAATACCTTGTGGGAAAGCATACACGCGAATAGAAACACAGTGTAATGTGGAGGAAGGATGGTTTTCGGGCTAAGGCACAAGGCTGGGTGTCAGGAGAGACAGTTTCTGGGCTTGGCTCTGCCACAGACTTTGGGACTGATTCTCCTCTCACTTACACCAGTTTCCTCTGATTTACACTGATGCAGCTGAGAGGTAACTCAGATACCTGGCTCCTTGGCAGCTGGTGCCCTGTGGGCCCTCTGCCCAGGTGCCAGTGCCTTTGCGTGTAACTGCACAGTCTTTGCTATCTCGAGTTTCTCCTGTGTAAAAGGAAGATAATACTGACTTATTTCTTTGAGAGGGTTGTAAGTCTGGCTTGGGCTCAGAGTGAGGCCCATAGTGAATGTGGTCAAAGGCATGGGTTAAGCACCATCTATATTTGGCAAAAGAATGGATAGAGAAACCCTGGGCCAGATCCTCAGCTGATGTAAACTGGCATTGCTCCAGTGCAGTCAATGAAGCTACATCGATGTGCAGCTGACGACACCAGGCCTGTTGACGCACGTCTGTCAAAATAAGCAACACTGTTGATATAATTTGTGCTGGCCTTAAGGCTCGTCAAGATGCACCTGATTTCTGCCAGCTCTGAACCAAGTTTAGAGTCAAACTGGGTGTGTCAAAAACTGTATAGAGCTTGCTTTGACATTGCAGCTCATGCTAGCGCTTGGGCTCTCAGCCCCTTCCCCATGTCGCCTTTGACTTGAGAGCCCAAGCTCCAGCCTGAGCTGCAACATAGACACAGTTATTTTTAGTTTGCTAGTGCAAGTCAACGTTGTGGACCTGGGCTGCAAAGCTCGCTTCCAGATGCAGTGTACACACTGGTGAATCCTGTGCGGAAACAATTCCTGTGTTATCACCTGAAGCAAAGATCAGTTATGAGAATCTCAATTTACACCAATCAACAGACTTTCACACTGATCTCTGTGTGAGATTGCACCTTATGTTAAACAGGTGGGGCATGTATGACCATAGTAGAGGATGTTGCTCAAGAGAAATGATGCATCACAAGAGAAATTATGGCTGATGGAGCTAGGAGAGAAGTCTATGAACTCATTGTGCAAACTGGAGTTGTCATTCAATGGCCAGCACATTGCAGGTGCTAAACAAACAAACAAACAAATAATAATAAAATGGAGACCTATATTGAAGAAGTGTCTGTATCTGTTGGTGAGTCTGAGTTCAGCTTGCCTACATGTAGGAGAAGGGAAAGGGAGACCGACAAATTGAGGATAATCTGATGAGGACTTCACAACTTGCCAAACTGCGCAAGGGACCAAATCCTCAGCTGGTTTAAATGATGTGGCTCTATTGTGTTTACATGGCCTTCAACAGAGTTACATCATCTTACATCAGCTGAGGGTGTGAACCAAAGTTCCTTATAGATGCTCATCCAGTTATGGGGATTTGTACATATCCACGTGCTGAGAGTTGATACTAAACCACCTGAGAGGACTGAGCACTGGTCTGTTTTGTTGTGTGTTCACAATGACTAAACCGGTGTGTAATCTGTATTCTGGTGTAAACTGGTATTTACATTAGGCTATTTAAATGGTCTAGATGAAGAAACTATCTTGGAGTTTTTTTCTCTTTTATCTTGATGGCTACTAACTAATTTAATTAGGTCCACTGTTCCTACAATGTCATTTTTAAATCTCTTTGTGTGCTTTCAAGATTCAAAAAAATATAAAACAGTAACTATGTAATGTCCCTTTTAAATAATATCTAGTTTGAGGAATGTAAGGAGGGTAGGAATCTATCATTCCTTTTTTGGCTAGAAGATGCACAAATGAGCTGGTTACAGAATCTAGGCTGTCAAAACAATAAAAGGAAGTGATAATGCCGATAATTATATTATTCAAACAATTCAAAATCCTTTGAGGATACAGTTTTTAACGACATTGTAAACTGAATTGTATTTCATCACATCGGAGAGTCATAAAACAATAAACTAATTAAGACCCCTATTGTCTCTGCTGCTATCTGCTGATGTGTGTGGTCAGTGGAGCTCTGTGAGCAGCTCAGCCTTAGCAAGGTTTGTGAGTTTTCGTTTGCAGTGAATATTGCTGTTGCCACTGTGTTATTGCCGTTCCAACAGCAACAGCCTTGATCAACACACGGTTGTGTTCCTGCATGCTGTAAGTTCACCAGCCACTATCCATTCAGATTCTCTTTTCAACAGCTGAGATAAACCACACAACAGTTTAAATCGTGTTGCATTTGAAGCATGTGGTTTTAGGTATATCAACTGGTCACGCAACACACTGACGGGGGTGGGGGTCAGAAGCTCCCTGTGAATGGTGCGGGGCTGAGGGATAGGAGCGGGAGTGAGGGGAGTTATTGAGACTTGGTTGGGGGTAGAGTGTAGCCAGCTCCAGGCTGAGAAGGGACATCCTGGTAGTTCCTCCATGGCTGATGCCCTATGTGCCCTTGTCTCCCATCCAGTGCCCTGTCCTATCCCTGCCCTGGTGACTGGTGCACATGCTCCTGTCCCTCCCCCAGGCCATGTGCCTCCACCAGGACCCAAAATGCCCGGAAGTCAGGACTGAGCTGGGCCAGAGAGCCCTACCTGCTCCCCCCCACAGCCTGCCCAATTTCATGTACCGTGATGGCTGCTCTATCTCCATCTCTGGGTCGGGTTCTGATCTTGGTCCCCCCTTGCCAGAACATATTTGGGTCCCGCTCTTGCCTCTGTGAGAATTGGGGTGAGGGTGGGATGGAGACATAGATCCATCCCCCAATATTTCTGTTGCAGGGGTGCTGGCTCCTGTGCCCGCTTGTTCCCCACTCCCGTTCCGCCACCTCTGCTGAGGGTCAGATCCACAGCTGGTGTAAACTGACATAGCTCCATGGATTTCATAGCCGAACATTGTACTTTTCTTGACTATGCATTTGGAAAACAGTTGAAGGTAATACCTTCCTTTGATAACCAATTCAATACTTGCGTCATTCACATGCCCTACTTAAAACTGCCATGGTGTAAAATGTTGGGGGTAGAGAGGGAGGTGACTTAGGTTTGTGTGTAAAAAGCATTAGACGTATGTACATTTTCTAATATTCTGCTTCAGTGATATTTCTGAAATACTTTGTTTTACTGAAAATAAATAAAGCAATAAAGGTATATCAGTGGACCTACACCTATCTACACTAGCTGCAGATCCAGCTCTGAATCTTTTGGGTCTGATTCTCCTCTCCATTATACTAGTTTTACACTGAATGGAATTACAGTGCAATTATGCCAGTTGGTAGAACAAATCTAATTAGTCCTGTGTTAGATTTGCATGGTGTTACATGGGTGAATGTGGGCTTTAGTTATAATACCATTGAAATTTGTAAAGCCAGAGAGATGAATTTGGTAGTCAAATCAAGGGACCAGTACTGCTTGCCTTACTCATGTGAGTTGTCCCATTGACTTGAATTGGTCTCATCATATAACTATAAGGCAAACCGGATTTGGCCCCAAACTATATCTGGGCTTACTTTATGCTATTCGTATTGCGAAAGCATCCTTTAAGCTTCTGGATAAATTCTATTTTGCCACTTTGCAAAACAAACCTTATACTCCTGTTTGAATCAAATAACTTCTCTTTGTATCCCACTGAAAAAATCGAAAAAGGTCCCTTGCCTGCCATATTTCTGTGTTTCTATATTCACAGTCTGTCCAGGTCTTATCAATTAAGGCTTTTTTAAGAAGAATAGGTTCTTAACTTTGTATGAGCACCTGTGTACCCGCTAGGGATAGAGCTGTATGGATTAGGGTTATGGGGATCTCTAGGAAAGTATCTTTGTTCTGGGATCAACCAGTAATAGGGTTTTATGTAGAAGGAGCTGGGAAAATTCCTAGGGGATTCATTCCAATTATATCCCCAATTAGGGAAAAAGAGTTTTTGTTTGGTTTGGTTTCTGCATTCTAAGCAGTTTATTTTAAACATTTGCTTTCTTGGTATCTGAGGCATCAGTTAATATTGTTAAAATTTACTACCGTATCACCCCCTGATAAACAAACAAAAATGTTCTTTGTTCGCAATCAACAGTGAATAAATTGTATTTTTAAAATGAAATTTTAGTACCTTAAAGAAACAATCACAGTTTCAGGCTTGGATAGGAAATGTGGATAGAGTCCTAGTCATTTACCTCTAAAGATTCCCTTTTAGGTGCTTGTTTATCATTTGCACGGTATGAAGTCTTCCTTTAAATGGTATTTTTCAGTGTTTTCTAGAAAACTGTTAGTGCTTCTTCCTCCCTCCCTTAGTCCTTCGAACTAGCCACTTATATTGTTGGGTTGGTCTTTATTGGCTCCTCAGTGAGCAAGAGCTCGGGATCGTTGTTCGGCACCAGGAAATTCTCCTCATAAGTCCCTCAGCATTTTTCTCCCCAGCTTTTCTAAATAAAATGTAGCTCTTTGATGGACCATTACATATAAATTTGAGGTGCTGTGAGTTTAGATTTAAACCTAATTGGGTATTTGTGAACCAAATGTAAAACTGCTGGATACAAGTCAGTGCTTCGGTGTCACTTTGATATCTCTTTTAAAAGATTACATTCGCCATTCTGAAGTGTATGCGTGTATGCAGTGTTATTTCTCTGTGTGTGTACGTGTAGATTTCCAGGCAAAAAACTTGATCCAGCTTCACTTAAAGTGATCAAGATCTATCAACTACTAACAGGGAAAAAATCCTTAAAAGAATATAAGCATTTTCTTTAAAAGACACAAATTTTAGTAAGCCTGGATTATCATAGAATCATAGAATATCAGGGTTGGAAGGGACCTCAAGAGGTCATCTAGTCCAACCCCCTGCTCAAAGCAGGACCGATTCCCAACAAAATCATCCCAGCCAGGGCTTTGTCAAGCCGGGCCTTAAAAACCTCCAAGGAAGGAGACTCCACCACCTTCCTAGGTAACGCATTCCAGTGCTTCATCACCCTCCTAGTGAAATAGTGTTTCCTAATATCCAACCTGGACCTCCCCCACTGCAACTTGATTAAAAGTTGAAGGTTCCACTTAAACGAGGAAGGACTGCTAGGCAGAGATGGCATTCACCTTTCGAGGAGGGGAAAGACCCTATTTGGACACAGACTGGCTAACCTAGTGAGGAGGGCTTTAAACTAGGTTTGACGGGGACAGGTGAGCAAAGCCCACAGGTAAGTGGGAAACATGGAGACCTGGGAGATGGGTCGGAAACAAGAGGGAGTGTGGGCTATAATGGCAGAGAGAAAGGAGGGTCAGGGCAAAACTGGGAGGCAAGATCAAACCAGTACCTTAGATGCCTATATACAAATGCGAGAAGTATGGGTAATAAGCAGGAAGAACTGGAAGTGCTAATAAATAAATACAACTATGACATTGTTGGCATCACTGAAACTTGGTGGGATAATACACATGATTGGAATGTTGGTGTGGATGGGTACAGCTTGCTCAGGAAGGATAGACAGGGGAAAAAGGGAGGAGGTGTTGCCTTATATATTAAAAATGTACACACTTTGACTGAGGTGGAGATGGACATAGGAGACGGAAGTGTTGAGAGTCTCTGGGTTAGGCTAAAAGGGGTAAAAAACAAGGGTGATGTCATGCTAGGAGTCTACTACAGGCCACCTAACCAGGTGGAAGAGGTGGATGAGGCTTTTTTAAACAACTAACAAAATCATCCAAAGCCCAAGATTTGGTGGTGATGGGGGACTTCAACTATCCAAGTATATGTTGGGAAAATAACACAGCTGGGCACAGACTATTCAACAAGTTCTTGGACTGCATTGCAGACAACTTTTTATTTCAGAAGGTTGAAAAAGCTACTGGGGGGAAGCTGTTCTAGACTTGATTTTAACAAATAGGGAGGGACTCATTGAGAATTTGAAAGTAGAAGGCAGCCTGGGTGAAAGTGATTATGAAATCATAGAGTTTGCAATTCTAAGAAAGGGTAGAAGGGAGTACAGCAAAATAGAGACAATGGATTTCAGGAAGGCAGATTTTGGTAAGCTCAGAGAGCTGAATGGTAAGGTCCTGTGGAAATCAAGACTGAGGGGAAAAACAACTGAGGAGAGTTGGCAGTTTTTCAAAGGGACACTATTAAGGGCCTAAAAGCAAGCTATTCTGCTGGTTAGGAAAAATAGAAAATGTGGCAAAAGACCACCTTGGCTTAACCATGAGATCTTGCATGATCTAAAAAATAAAAAGGAGTCATATAAAAAATGGAAACTAGGACAGATTACAAAGGATGAATATAGGCAAACAACGCAGGAATAAGATTAGAAAGGCAAAGGCACAAAATGAGCTCAATCTAGCTGCAGGAATAAAGGGAAACAAGAAGGCTTTTCATCAATACATTAGAAGCAAGAGGAAGACCAAAGATAGGGAAGGCCCACTGCTCAGTGAAGAGGGAGAAACAGAAACAGGAAACTTGGAAATGGCAGAGATGCTTAATGACTTCTTTGTTTCGGTCTTCACGAGAAGTCTGAAGGAATGCCTAACATAGTGAATGCTAATAGGAAGGGGGTAGGTTTAGCAGATAAAATAAAAAAAGAACAAGTTAAAAATCACTTAGAAAAGTTAGATGCCTGCAAGTCACCAGGGCCTGATGAAATGCATCCTAGAATACTCAAGGAGCTAATAGAGGAGGTATCTGAGCCTCTAGCTATTATCTTTGGAAAATCATGGGAGACGGGAGAGATTCCAGAAGACTGGAAAAAGGCAAATATAGTGCCCATCTAGAAAAAGGGAGATAAAAACAACCCAGGAAACTACAGACCAGTTAGTTTAACTTCTGTGCCAGGGAAGATAATGGAGCAAGTAATTAAGGAAATCATCTGCAAACACTTGGAAGGTGGTAAGGTGATAGGGAATAGCCAGCAGGGATTTGTAAAGAACAAATCGTGTCAAACCTATCTGATAGCTTTCTTTGATAGGATAACGAGTCTTGTGGATAAGAGAGAAGCTGTGGATGTGGTATACCTAGACTTTAGTAAGGCATTTGATACGGTCTCGCATGATATTCTTATCAATAAACTAGGCAAATACAATTTAGATGGGGCTACTATAAGGTGGGTGCATAACTGGCTGGATAACCGTACTCAGAGAATTGTTATTAATGGTTCCCAGTCCTGTTGGAAAGGCCTAACAAGTGGGGTTCCGCAGGGGTCTGTTTTGGGACCGGCTCTGTTCAATATCTTCATTAATGACTTAGATATTGGCATAGAAAGTACGCTTATTAAGTTTGCGGATGATATCAAACTGGGAGGGATTGCATTTGCTTTGGAGGACAGGGTCATAATTCAAAATGATCTGGACAAATTGGAGAAATGGGCTGAGGTAAACAGGATGAAGTTTAACAAAGACAAATGCAAAGTGCTCCACTTAGGAAGGAACAATCAGTTTCACACATACAGAATGGGAAGAGACTGTCTAGGAAGGAGTACGGCAGAAAGGGATCTAGGGGTTATAGTGGACCGCAAGCTAAATATGAGTCAACAGTGTGATGCTGTTGCAAAAAAAGCAAACACGATTCTGGGATACATTAACAGGTGTGTTGTGAGCAAGACACGAGACGTCATTCTTCCGCTGTACTCTGCGCTGGACCTCAACTGGAGTATTGTGTCCAGTTCTGGGCACTGCATTTCAAGAAAGATGTGGAGAAATTGGAGTGGGTCCAGAGAAGAGCAACAAGAATGATTAAAGGTCTTGAGAACATGACCTATGAAGTAAGGCTGAAAGAATTGGGTTTGTTTAGTTTGGAAAAGAGAAGACTGAGAGGGGACATGATAGCAGTTTTCAGGTATCTAAAAGGGTGTCATAAGGAGGAAGGAGAAAACTTGTTCACCTTAGCCTCTAAGGATAGAACAAGAAGCAATGGGCTTAAACTCAGCAAGGGAGGTTTAGGTTGGACATTAGGAAAAAGTTCCTAACTGTCAGGGTGGTTAAACACTGGAATAAATTTCCTAGGGAGGTTGTGGAATCTCCAACTCTGGAGATATTTAAGAGTAGGTTAGATAAATGTCTATCAGGGATGGTCTAGACAGTATTTGGTCCTGCCATGAGGGCAGGGGACTGGACTCGATGACCTCTCAAGGTCCCTTCCAGTCCTAGAATCTATGAATCTATAAACATTAGGAAGTACGGAAATGCATAATTAAGGCGACAAAAACCACCTCACCTCTGCTCCATAGCCCCACTTACCTTCCTTCTGTCCCACTAATCACACTTCATTGATAGAAGAAGGAAGTCTGATGGACTTTGGTTCTGATAAGTGCCTTGAGAATTTTGCAGTCTGCAGCTGTGGGCAATTAGCTCACATTCACCAGCAGGCTGCTTAAACCAAGTCTATGACTGCTTTGTATGGTGCAGAACAGCCAGAAAGTACTGGTGAATTTGGGCTCTTAAATACACTAAATTGTGTTTTCCTCTGAAGCAAAATTTAAGCACTCCTAAGTGCTTTGGTGAGCCTGGGCCTAATTTATGAAGTCAATGGGGCTTCATGAAAATGTCGGGATCTGTCCACATAGCTCTTGCTGCAGGGTCTGGCTCTAAATTATTAACTGTGAACTCTCCCTTCAGCTCTGTTAACTACAGTGAATGCTGTGTAATATACATTTATTAGTGAAATTCCAAGTGAGGGCGGATCAACTCCTCTGAAGTCTTGAAGCCGTGGATCAAGGAAAATAGGGAGTAGAGTATTAATTTAGTATTAAAATAATAATAATGCCAATCAGAGAAAAACATATTGAGAAGAGGAAGATGCATTCCCTGGATGAGAAATTATTGAACATTTCTTGAACAGAGTCAAGAGGTTATTGGACATTTTGAGCAAGAGACTAGATCATCTAGGGTCCGATCTTGCTTGTTTGCATTGAATTCAACCTGTGCAGTAAAAGAGAGGATTTCCCAAGCTTTCCTAGTGTAAGTGCATATCTGTTGCAAACAATTTAGGGCAAATCCTCTGCTCAGCACCTGATGTAAGTGAGGAGTGTGTGTGTGTGTGTGTATGTAAGAATCCTCTGTCTCAAGCTGTGGAGCAACGGCGTGGAGACTATTCCAGGCCAATGACTAGAGTAAGGATCTGAGGTCCCATATGCCTCTGCACACAGTAGAAAATTCTATGACTCTGCCCTTTCTCTGGTCCATTCATACTCCACCCCCACTTGTCCCCATACCAAGAGGTATGTATGCCTTACAGACCTCTTATTAATTTCTACCCCATTATCCTCTTGCTCAGTAGAATCTCATTGGTTCCACTACCAAGGGGGAACTCTCTGTTGTCTTTGAAGGAGGGAAATGATTTGCTCCTTAAGATCAAATCCTACTGTCCATAATTGAACATCCCATTCATCTGGGCCAAAGAATAGACAATATATCAGCAGCTACATATAGTCTATTGCATGCAGTGGTTTATTTTTAGGAGGGAAAACTAGGGGCAATTCTCCCTGAAGGTTTTTGATTTCAATGGGAGTGGTGCTTGAGTAAGGTCTGCAGGATTTGACTAGCTATGTAAACTGACCTCCAAATACAAGATAATGAAGCATTACAAAATCTGTACTAATTATCAGGACTGTTCATATTTTATTTTCTTCAACGTTTATCTCACTCACAAAAATAAGTTGCCAAATTATTCCCTGCAGTACCCTGGCTAACTGCCCCCCCCTGCAAAGCTGCCCCCACGTTTCATTCATTTGATGTCCCTGATTTATTTCCTTCCCCTGAGGAAAAGCAATAAAACAGCTGTTATCTAGGGTTATTCAGAAAACCTGTTTCTGGTTTACTAGTTGAAATCCCAACTCTCTTCATTTTAGTTAAATATTTATTTAGATATCCAAGGGGGAGAATTAAAAAGCCAGCCCTGAGACTCTGCACTTCCAGAGAACTTCCACAGTGTCAGTTTTTAGGTTGCATTTCTTTAAACCCAGTTGGAGGAAGTGACTATCCAAGCCAAATCTGAGGCAAGCTACCTTTGGCTATCTATGCCTCAGAGCATGTCAGTCATGCACTAAAGCTGTCGGCACAGCTGGTACTCTGTACACAACAGGGAGTATTTTTAAAGGCTAAAAATATGGGCATGACAGGTGCACATTTTATTAGAACTTTTTTGGGGAGGGGGTGTAATTGTGCATTCGTGGAGAGGAAAAAAGCTAGCAGCACTTTTTAACAAGTCTCCGAGTAAGTGGGAAAACAAATGAAGGTCTGTGGTACATATTGACATTTGTTAACCAAATATGGGTAATTCAGAGCAGCCTATTCTTTTCTCTGTTTCAAAAAATCTGGATGAATTTTGAGCAGCTTGCACAGCCAGAACCACTCATTCTTTTTTATGGGCTTCATTTGCATTTATGTTCTTTCCTGCTGTTGCCGAGTCCGCCCCTTTCACTTGTCCTAAATCTACGACTGCACTGGGTGCACTGAAGTAGCTGCTTCCTACTGATATATTGATTATCACATTAATTACACCCTGGATCTGTACTTGGGCTAACAGAACCGATTTATTTGAATTTTTTATAGGGAGAAAACTCTGCACAACTAATTAATTCTACAGGGATGCATTGAACTCTTCGGTTTTGTTAGTTAGCCACCATTGTGCGTTTCTGATCAGATAAGACTTACTCTTAAAAATGAAATGAATATACGGTGGGGACTTTTTAAATGCACAGCCTTGGTGTACAATACATTTCCTTTTCTGTGTATAGGACTACTGCTTTATTAGGAGCATTTCAACCACTTCATGGTATTTTCTTATTAACAGTTTTTTAGGCCCTGCTCCCACAATGAACTCCATGGGGGCAGACCCCTATGCCCACCTGGAGGCCTATTGACTTTAGTGAGGCTCTGCATGGTCGCGACAGTCTGCATGAGTCATGCTCTTTGCAGGATTGGGGCCTGGCTGTTACACCTCACACTCTAGCTAAGGTGACATGAACCCTTTCACAGCCTCCGTTGCAGCATTTCAGACGTGTGATGTATTCAGTTTGATGTAAAAATGGATAACATGGAAACAGCTTTTTTTTTTTTTAAGTGCTGTTGCTCAATAAAACTTTTCAATGGTGATTTGTTTTTTAAATTACAAAAACTTTCTGATGCTTTTCTGACCAGCTGTATCTGAAACTGCCTCACATAAAAACTCCAGCTTTTAAAAGATGTGCATCATTTAGCTGGGCCTTTTTGCAGTGTGAAAAAGGATGTTCTAAAATGGCAAGGAAATTGAAGTTTCAGAGCAATCTATCAGGGGGAACTGAAGAGCTTGAAGGATTGTCAATGTAATGAGACAATACAGCCTTTCACATCTAGGGTTCTAGTTTGGATCCAGCTTTGAAAATTGCTTCTGATAGCAGTTTGGTGGCCTGTGTAAGTAGATCTACCAGGGCCAAGAGTCTGCAGCTAATGGATTCTAATGGTTACTCATATTGACAGCCTCAGTAAAGAGGATATGGACTGAATGGAGCATGGAGATTGTATTAGCTTCATAGTCTAATCCTCACAGGTGGTATCACTAGGTCACAGTGGAGGAAACTTCCATGTTCATTACCAGTGCTCTAAAAGTTCTGTGCCTTTCTTCTGGGCTGCCAGCCTAGGTTACCATTCATGAACACAAAATATAGTTAAACAAAACAAAGACTCTAGTGCACTCAGTTACTTTTCAAACTTTTTTTTTTTAAATGGTGCCTTAGGACAAGATAACTTGTTTGCCAGTCGACTTGAGAGAACAAAGAGAGCTTGGAGTTCTTTTCCAGTTCAGACATGTCAGGGAGAAGAAAGCCATAAAGATACTTCACTATCACAGGAAAATTTTTAAAACTGATACAATGATATAACATTGGAACGTAATTTAATGAGTACAGCATGGGAAAATGCGGTCACTGAGTTTGAAACAAGTTCAGGGAGAGGTTTTGCAACAGCATTCTGGATGTAATCTGATCTGATATTAGATTCGGGGATGGGCATCTTAAAAAAAAAATTACATTTGTTTAGGCTGGAAAACACCAGAGTATAAATCAGAGAGTTTCCATCTCAGAGAAGCTTAAACAGCTCCTAAGGTTAAGTAGAAGATATAAAACTGTTATGTTATGTTCGTTATGGGCCTTCAAAGAAAGTGGTGAAGCAAGCAGAACAGCAAGCTTACTTGAATATCAGGGGGAAAGATCCCACACAGACTAGGTGCAGCTGGTGGGAAGATCTAACATTCTGGTGGACTGGGCACTGCAGGTGGGAAATCCCAAACAGATTTCAAAAGTTATTCTAAGGGCTGTACATAAGAACAATGTTATTTAAATCTCAGTGCTAGGCTTAAACATATTGTGAGTCCATAAAGCTAACAGAGGTACCTGCAAGAGTCTTGAAAACCCATTCAGATGAAGGAGCTATGTAGAAGAAGTTCACTTGAACAGTGATTTGACTGTACAACAGGGTGCGATCATAGAGGCAGGGAAGTGAAAAAAAAGTCTGCTATATGACCCATGGATTCCTGCTGTCATTCTGCAAATGGTTTCCTGTACAGAAGGGACTGGAAATACTTTTAGTACCATGGTGGCTATTGTAAACTGACAGCTGTTGTGTCCTCACAATAGAGAGGAAGAATGGTTTAGTGACTGAGACACTAGAGAGGGACTCAAGAGAAATGTTTAATTCCTGGCTCTGCCACAGAATTCCTCAATGACCTTAGGGTCACTTAGGGCTTGTCTACACAGTGTGACAAATTGCTCTAGAAGGGTGTGATTTGAGAAGCGCTCTAATGTGCCGTGCTCTACCTGTCTTGTGTAGACCCTGCTGAAGCGCTCTAAAAGATACCTGTTTCAAACACGAATGTCAACATGAACGAATTACCTTTAATAACACGCCAGCAGGACCTACACAGGCCAGTCAGAGCTCAGCATGTTAGAACTGTGCAGACAGTTCTTGGATTTTCAAAAGAGCCTACTGGACTGAGGTGTCCAGTCTGGACTCCTAACACCTTTGAAAACCCTAGGCTTAATCTCTCTGTTCCTTAGTTCTCCATCTGTAAGTAAAATGGAGTGAATGCCTTCCTCCTATCTGTTGTTTATCTTGACTATGTAAGACTACAAGTTCTTTGGGGCGGTAAGTTTCTCATTACTCCTATGTACAGCACCTAATACAGGGGTGGGCAAACTACGGCCTGCGGCCCGGATCTGGCCCCTCAGGGCTTTGGATCTGGCCTGCGGGATTGCCCCCGTGGCGCCGTGGGCCCCGCAGCGCTCTCAGAAGCGGCCGGCACCACGTCCCTGCGGCCCCCAGGCCGGCGGGTAGAGGGCTCTGTGTGTTGTCCTTGCCTTCAGGCACCGCCCCCTGCAGCTCCCATTGGCCGGGAACGGGGAACCGCGGCCAATGGGAGCTTAGGGGGAGGTACCTGGAGGCATGGCAAGGGCAGTGCACGCGGAGCCCTCCGCCCCCCCCGCCCCCCAAGGGCCACATTGCTTCCTGGAGGGCGCGGCATGGGGCCAGGGCAGGCATGCAGGGAGCCTGCCCTGGCCCCGCTGTGCACTGCTGCCACCCCGGAGCCACTTTAGCTAAGCGGCACCGGGCCGGACCCCAAACCCCTCCTGCACCCCGCCCCCAACTCCCTGCCTTAAGCTCCCTTCTTGCACCTCGCACCCCTCCTGCACCCCAACTCCCTGCCCTGAGCCCCCTTGTACACCCTGCACCCCTCCTGCATCCCAACCCCCTGCCCTGAGCCCCCTCGTACATCCTGCACTCCTTCTGCACCCCAACCCCCTGCCCTGAGCCCCCGCGTGCACCCCGCACTCCTCCTGCACCCCAACCCCCTGCCCTGAGCCCCCTCCCACAGTCCACACCCCTCCTGCACTCCTGCCCTGAGCCCCCTCCTGCAGTCCACACTCCTCCTGCACCCCTGCCCTGAACCCTCTCCTGCACCCCAACCCCCTTCCCTGAGCCCCCTCCCTCAGTCCGCACCCCTCCTCTGCCCCAATCCCTTGCCCTGAGCCCCATCCTGCACACCACACCCCAACCCACTGCCCCGGCCCTGCATACAATTTCTCCACCCAGATGTGGCCCTTGGCCCAAAAAGTTTGCTCACCCCTGACCTAATACAATTGGCTCTGATCTTGTTTGGGGTCTCTAAGCACTAAAGTAATACAAGTAACTCAAACAAATAATAATTAATAATTGTGGTTGGTAGCTGGTTCTTGGTTTTGCATGGCAAGCAGGTAGATTATTCGCTGGAAAATGATGGTAGCCATTTGACATGCATACAGCTGAAGAAAATTGAAGGCACTCACTACCACATAACTATTTTTTACAGTGATAGTGTGGAATAAGTACTTAGCATGATGGACAGGGATTTGTCTGCACTAGTTTCATTAAGATTGTGGGAATCATGGGGCTAAATCCTAATGCATCATGCAGAAAACTAATCCCACAATAGTTGCTTATCATGGGCCAGATTCTACCACCCAGATTTAAGTTGACTGTTATCATACTCAGCCTGAGAGGGTGGCAGAATCTCACTCTATGTGATGGTTTAACAGATATGCAGTATCCCAGTGCATCTTATTCTGAACCCTGCATCCCTGTTCTCCTTGCTTCTTACTTTCTTAAACCCTCTGTTCTTTTTCCTCCCTCTCAATTTTCATCTCTAGCTTTCTCTTTAGGCTCTTTAGAGTCACACAGCTAAAAACCCTGACAGTTCTTTGCAAATGTCTTTTTTTTTATCCCTAGTTCCCTTTCACTCTTTGGACTGAAACAGGCTTTTTTGAAAGCAATCATCCCCTCTTGGAGTATGAAATTACATTGTGAGGGGCAATTCCACACAGCAGGGGAGAGTGGAAGGAGTGTTACAAAAATACATGGTTAGAAAGGCCAAAGTTGCAAGAATTATAAAAGGATAGTGGGAGGTGTGATGTCACTAAACCAGTCCCAGGAAAGGAAGAGATGGTAGAGAGAGATTATGAAAGAGAAGGGGAGGATTTTATGCAGAAGGAAGGAAAGAGAGAGGTTGGGAGAACAGATTAAAAATGAGATCCATATGTTTTATGAAATAAAACATAGGAAAATTATTATTATTTGTTTATTTGTATTGTGTCGAGTGCCTAGGACCCTTAATAATGGATTGGGGCCCAATTTTTCAGGGTGCTGTACACACATAATAAAAGGATGGTTTCTGACCCAAAGAATTTACAATGGAAGACAGTATTACTGAACACTGAAATACTGGTCTGAAATTACAGTAGGGTTCTGGTGACTAGAGCTGAGTGGAGAATGGACGTTCCATGTCACAAAGGATTTTGAGGTTTCAAAATTTGACTTTGCTCTGAATCAGAATAAAATCTGCAAAGGAAAATTCAGAAAAAATATTTTCCATTTGGTGAAAAGTTTCAATTTTGACTTTAAAATGTTGTATAAGACAAAATAAAAACAAAGCAAAAAAAAAAGTGGTTTCAAAATGAAAAAAAAAAATGAAATGCTTCATTCTAAAAATGTGGAAGGGGATGTTTTAACATTGTCCAGAACTCCCTTCTCCCCACCCCCATTTTATTCTGAAATAAAATTCTGGTGAAATTGACCCAGCTTCATGAAGCATTTTGATTTTGACAGAACCGCATATTCGGACGGAATGTGGTTCTGACAGAGTTTCTCCAGTTCGCTCTTTTACTGGTTACGACAGCAACCGCTCAGACTCCTGATTTGTGAAGTAACGGGAGCCACTCACTCTACTCCATAAAATCAGAAGGCCAGAAACGGTGCTACAATGATTTACATCGGCTGAGGATTTGATCCGGATTCTTTGAACTTGCAATTGACAGTTTAGTCTATATGCCATGATCAATCCTGAGCTTCAAAGACTAGCAAGAGTTTTCTTTAACAGAGTTGGCATTCATTTACAAAGGCTTCTCCCTATCTTTATTGCTTTTGAGGTATGGCCTCCCATAATGAATTTGGGTAAGGCTATGATGTACCAGGGCTTTTTAATTTTTGCTAAGCTCATCAGGATGGGTTGAGAAATGTCTTTTTATGAGTTTGGGCCCATTACAAGTTGATTACTATAACACATATGAGTTAATGGTAAAAAAACATTAGAACAATCTTTAGAAATCATAGTTATTTATTGTTATGGCTTAACAGAGTTCTTGTACATGTAGCTTTTTCTACCAGCTGAGAGACTGCTATTCATTAGCTGGCTTCAGCAATCTGATCTCAGTGAGCCAGGCAAGGCATTTATGCCTGTGAGTGAGTGATTTTGAGGGGTAGGGAATGCCAGACTAAAGGCCATTTACAATGGCTTTGTGGAGCTGTTACGTCTAATTGGATCAAAGCCTGGATGTGCCTGGGACACCATAGTGGTTGTGCCACTTGTGTTACTCTTCTGCAGATATGAAAGGGGAAAGGAGTGGGGTTGGATGTGAGAAGTAAAAGATGATGGTGGAGAAACCCACATAGTTTTCCAAAACAGCCTTGCAATGGTATGTAACTGCAGACAGTAAAACTGAGAGTTGGACTGTTAGTGGCTGCTGATAGAACTAAGGGTTCTGTGGGATAGGCAGCAGTACAATACCATAAGAGCCATAAGGTAGAATTAGAGATGGGCTAGAACAAATCCCCCGTTGTTTGAGGGGGAAGAGTTGGAATGCAGACCCAGATCAGATTCTTTTTCACTGGCCTATGGCTCAGAAATCTGTGATTTAAGCTATGACAAAACAATCAAAACACTCCCTGTCTGTTTTATAAACAGTCATATTTGGGGAAGAGGGGCATTGGGAGATCCAGAGAAGGGAGTGACTTGCTGTTTTTGTATTTATTTGCTTCTTGTGAGCTACAGAGAAGAAGCAATATTTTAAGGGGGATCTGAAGGGAGAGAGGGTGGTATCTTGGACAACCGGAGATAGCAGGGCATTCTGTACATAGGAGATGGACTGGAAAAAGACACAGAGAAAGCAATGGGAGGAGATGAATAAGGTGTTGAGAGTGGTAGTGGAGGGGACAGAAGAGATGGTATGAGATGAGGTCTAAGATGGGATGGGGTAAATGTGATGAGAGATGAGGTTTGAGATGGGACAGGGTTGGATGTACTAAGATACAAGGACTGAGATGGGATGGAGTATGAGACAAGGTCTGAGACAGGATGGGTTAGGAGATGAGATCTGAGCTGGGACGAGGCGGGATGGGATGTGAGATGAGGTCTGAGGTGGGATGAGGCGGGATGGGATGTGAGATGAGGTCTGAGGTAGGATGGGATATGAGATGAGATCTGAAGTGGGATGAGGCAGGATGGGATGTGAGATGAGATCTGAAGTGGAACGAGGCAGGATGGGATGTGAGATGAGGTCTGAGATAGGATGGGATGTGAGATGAGATCTGAAGTGGGACGAGGCAGGATGGGATGTGAGATGAGGTCTGAGGTGGGATGAGGTGGGATGGGATGTGAGATGAGGTCTGGGGGAGGTGAAGTGTGATATAGGAGACGATATGAGCCAAAGTCTGAGATGTAGGCCAGGCAAGATTTGGGCAGAGTGTTAAAGGCCAAACCCCAGATCTGAACTCCTTAAATTTAAAAATTCAGATATTGGATGAAGTGCTGTGGTTTGGGCCCATCTCTAAACCAGCCCAAAGCATCTTCCACTCCAGCCAAATGCCTACAATATAATACAGTCTTTTGGCAGGTTAAGGAAATATACCTTTGCATTTTAGAGAAACGTTCCTTACATTTAGTTTTATGGTGATTGAGGGTCCCTCCTGGAGAGCAAATTGATTTTTGAAACATTTGTTACAATAAAAAATGAATAATGCTTCTACTAACAAAGACAGAAATCCTATGAAAGAGGCATTCCCTCACCACCACAAACCAAGGGGAAACAAACACAAGGCTTTTAGTTTTGTTTACTACCATACATTATTTGTCCTTTATTTTGCTTGTCACCGTTGCTAATTTTACGGTTAAACTGGGACCTTCTCCCTCCAACTACCACAGGCAGCTGAATCCCAATTCCGAGAGCAGCAGCACTGAGCCAAGTACTGAGCTTCGTCATCCAGCAGGCAAAGCCAGGGGTCCTTTCCCAAAAGGCAATTGAAACTTCACCATAAATTGTTTTCCCACATCAGACTTCCTGGTTATTGTGGCAAGACTATGGGTTTAACCTGAAAGGCAATTCGGCCACTGAAGAGCACAGATATTAGCCCACTTTTAAAATCGATACAAGCAGCCATTGTGGTAATAATAAAACAGCATCACAGCTTCTTAGGGATGTGATAAACTGTGGAGGTCCCCATTCTGGTCAGAGAGAGTGAAAGTTAATGGGGCGGGGAGGGGGAAGGAGGAGTAGAAGCTGAGCCATTTTTGGGAGATTCAAGATTCTAATCCTTTTTGCCTTCACAAAACAGAAATGTTGTCTGTGAAATTGATCACTACATATTACATTAAACCCCTTCGGTGGAAGAGGAATTAACTTGACTGGGGTGACGGGAGAAAGAGCAAGGAATGAAGGGGTGTGTGTACAGAGGACGGGACTAGGAGTCATGATTCTGGGGTTGTCTTTCCAATGTTGCCAATGACTTGCTGTATAACACTGAGCAAGTCAATTTTTCAGATGTTTAAGTTGACAGCCACACCAAATAATGGAGAGGAAAGAATAATGTCTTCTTTTACATTACATGCTGTCAATATGGATCAAGAGGACTGCCCCAAAGAGACAGCTGGCAAGCATCGTGTGTGTATTCACAAACTGGCAGATGTGGTCTGAATGTGTCTGTCACCAGTTTAACCAGGATCTCACTTCCAGTTCAGGAGAGGAATATTATTGGAGGGCAGCCTTCAAAGCCTGTGCTCCTGTGGCCAGGTACCCATCCTGCCAGCCTCTGAATAGTCAAAATGATGGAGTATAGTAACTTGCCCTTAGGATCTAACCTATTGAAGGTAAAGGGAGTCTTTCTACTGACTTAAATGGGGTTTGGATCAGCCCCTCAGTGCAGTATATGGCAGGCATTGCTGCTCCAGTGGCACATGGCAGCCATAAAGGCACCACAAGTAGCTTGGGGAAAATTCACTTCACACAAGAGCTGCATAAGGATTTAATAAGTGGGACAGCCTATCCCACAGCGTAGGAGGCTTGCCAGTGTAGGAAAGCACAAGGGGTGTGGGGGGTATAGTTTAGCATTGACTGCTAAGGGGTATGTTGGGCTATAGGCAGCCCTGGGAGGCTGCCATAAATTAAAACAGCTTCCAGGACTGCTCGAGAGAGTACAGAAGAGGCATAAAAGCTACGTTTGCTCTTCCTCCCCTGGGCCGA
Organism: Trachemys scripta elegans; assembly: GCF_013100865.1. Classification (NCBI taxonomy): domain Eukaryota; kingdom Metazoa; phylum Chordata; order Testudines; family Emydidae; genus Trachemys; species Trachemys scripta. The sequence continues at coordinate 19,637,649 of NC_048301.1, read as the reverse complement.
GGCTGTGCCTCCCAGGAGCACAGAATCTGTCCCATTATGTATGAAAGATACTGTGCCAACATAAGATGGATTGTTCCTTATTCGCAATTAACTGGAGAGCGGTAATCATGGCCTCTGATAACAACAAAGTATTCATTTATTAATTAACCTTAATACTCCATCCTGATAGCAGGTTAGAGCAATTAATGGGTTATGAGATACACAGCCAAATGGGGACACAAGTCTATTTGATGATAGAATGCCACAAGCAAAGAGTGACTTTGCCAATGAATATGCAAGTAAAATGTAAATGATATTTATCATAATACTGCAAATGCTCATTGTGAGGATAAAAAACAGCAAAGGTCGGGATAATGACAGGAACTGGTGTTTTATACCTTCTTCTGGAGAGTTTTAAGCCTGGAAAATCTGGGTGTAATGTGACACTAATTCTTTTTCAGGAGGCCCGAGAGTCCTCTTTAGGAAGCCACTGGCGTGTCAGATTTTGCAGCACATTCTTTTGAAATAAGGAGGCTGGGTTCATATCTACATTAGCTGCAAAACAGCAATCATGTTTTTGATATTTGCCTCTACGCTTGAGATTAATAATACTTTTAGGGATCTATATCTATATTTTTAAATCCTGGCCCATTAGAGACATTGAGCATTTTTCCACTGCCTTCAGTGGAGCCAGTATTTCACCTAGTTTTCATGTTTGAGATATTTTCCTCTACTAACATAATCGTTTCAGGTTTTCATTAGCAACCCAGTTAAAATTGGGTCAAAATTTTCAAAAAATGGATTTTTTCATCAAAATTTTAAATTTTGCAGCCATGATGTTTGATGAAAGAAACATTGAAAAAAAGTGTTGACAAAATTTTTGCAATTTCTTCCCCCCCACTTACGTTTTTTGACCAGTTGTAGATGTTTTGCAGGGCATAGAACTAAGCATTAGTGTCTTTGCAGAATCTTGGTCATAATTTTTCCCATTTCCATTTTTGTACACTTCTATTTTTCCTAATTCTGGATGTGACTGAAAGCAAAATGACCGAAATACCACAGGAAAGTGTGCTCTGGACACAAAATACTGGAAATATCAGAAGTCTTGTTCTTGTGATCTTTTAGTCCACTTATACAGATTCAGTTTGTTCAGATGATTTTGACAATGTTCTGTTAAATTTTAGAAGGTTTGGGTGCTTCAAAATGACTTGAACGTCTTGAGTCCTTTCAGATTTTGCCATCACTAATCTATGGCCCGGTCTACACTATGAGTTTAGTTCAAATTTAGCAGCATTAAATCGAATTAACCCTGCATCCATTCACACAACGAAGCCATTTACTTCGGCATAAAGGGCTCTTAAAATCGATTTCTGTAGTCCTCCTCGATGAGTGCAGCAGCGCTGAAATCGACATTGCCATTTCGAATTATGGTTAGTGTGGCCGCAATTGACGGTATTGGCCTCCGGGAGCTATCCCACAGTGCATCATTGTGACCGCTCTGGTCAGCAATCTGAACTCAGATGCACTGGCCAGGTAGACAGGAAAAGCCCCGTAAACTTTTGAATTTCATTTCCTGTTTGCCCAGCGTGGAAAGCACAGGTGACCACGCAGAGCTCATCAGCACATGTAACCATGCAGTCCGAGCATCGAAAAAGAGCACCAGCATGGACCGTACGGGAGGTACTGGATCTGATCGCTATAAGGGGAGAGGATTCCATGCTAGCAGAACTACGTTCCAAAAGACAAAATGCCAAAACATTTGAAAAAATCTCCAAGGGCATGATGGAGAGAGGCCACAATAGGGACTCACTCCAGTGCCACGTGAAAGTTAAGGAGCTCAGACAAACCTACCAGAAAACCAAAGAAGCAAATGGAAAGTTTGGGGCAGAGCCGCAGACATGATGCTTCTATGCTGAGCTGTATGTAATTCTAGGGGGGGCCGCCACTACTACCCCACCCCTGACCGGGGATTCCGAGGAGGGGATAATCTCAGCCATGCCTGAGGATTCTGCGGACCTGGAAGATGATGATGATGAGGAGGACGACGAGCTTGCGGAGAGCATACAGCACTCCATTCTCCCCAACAGTCAGGATCTTTTTCTCAGACTGACTGAAGTAACCTCCCAACCCTCCCAAGGCATTATCCCAGACCATGAAGCCATGGAAGGGACCTCTGGTGAGTGTACCTTTGTAAATATAAAACATGGTTTAAAAGCAAGCTTTTTTTAATGATTAATTTGCCCTGAGGACTTGGGATGCATTCGCAGCCAGTACAACTACTGGAGAAGTCTGTTAACGTGTTTGGGGATGGAGCGGAAATCCTCCAGGGACATCTCCATGAAGCTGTCCTGGAGGTACTCCAAAAGCCTTTCCAGAAGGTTTCTGGGCAGTGCAGCCTTATTCCGTCCTCCATGGTAGGACACTTGACCACGCCATGCTAGTAGCAAGTAATCTGGTTTCATTGCATGACAAAGCCTGGCAGCGTATGGTCCCGGTGTTTGCTGGCATTCAAGCAACATCCATTCTTTATCTTGCTGTGTTATCCTCATGAGAGTGCTATCATTCATGGTAACCTGGTTGAAATTCGGGAATTTAATTAAGGGGACAGAGGTGGCTGTTCCTACTGGTCTGTTTGCCTGTGACTGAAAAGAAATCCTTCCCTGCAGTTAGCCAAGTTGGGGGTGGGGGTGATTGGTGCTGAGCTTTTTGCATTTGGCTAGCAGGGATCTTCCCTGATACCAGCCACGCGGTGGGGGGAGGGATAAAGCGATCATCCAAGATAATTGGATGGGGGGAGGTTAGTTTGGTTTCTGCTGCTGCATGTTAACAGGAAAACCGTAGCACTCAATGGGCTTTGCTTGGTATGTGGAAAAGGAAGGCACTGCTTTTCTGAAGTCTGCAGAAGCCGAAAGACAATGGCTTACCATGGCTGCATGCAAGCCAAATTCTGTTGCTCGGACCTGCATCTGTGATCTCTAACACCAAAGCCGCAGGCACTCACTATTAAGATGCAAAATGCGACCTTGTACTGAAATCACATGTGCTATGTAATGTGAATAGTGGTGTTCACCGTGAAAGAGTATAAGCATTGTTCTGTAAAATATATCTTTTTAAATATCTCTCTCCCTTTTTTCCCTCCCTCCCGCAGCTGCACATTTTTCAAGCCTCCCTCCTCCATCCCAAAGGCTATCTCAGATAAGGCGGCGGAAAAAAAGTACGTGAGACGAAATGTTCTCTGAAATCATGGAATCGACCCACAATGAAAGAGCTCATCTGAATGAGTGGAAGGACGTGGTATCAAAGTACAGGAAAGATGCCAGTGAACGTGAGGACAGGAGGGACCAACGTGAGGACATGAGGGACCAACGTGAGGATAGAAGGGACCAACGTGAGGAGAGGAGAGATGCTCGAGATGAGAGGTGGTGGCAGGAAGATCAGAGGAGGCAGGATGCAACACTGGGGCTGCTGCGTGAGCAAATGGACATGCTCCAGCGTCTGGTGGAGCTTCAGGAATGGCAGCAGGAGCACAGAGTGCCGCTGCAGCCCGTGTATAACCACTCTCCCCACTCACCATGTTCCATAGTCTGTCATTATTTTGAACTTTTTTAGTGGCCTTTTCTTTCCTTCCTATCCTCCTCCCAAACCCCACCCGGGCTACCTTGTCAGTTCTCTCCCTCTTTTTATAATCAATTAATAAAGAATACATGATTTTTAAATGATAGTGACTTTATTTCCTTTGAAAGCAAGCTGAGATCGAAGGGGGAGGGTGGGTTGCTTACAGAGAACGAGTCAATCAAGGGGGCGGGTTTTCATCAAGGAGAAACAAACAGAACTTTCACACCGTAGCCTGGCCAGTCATGAAACTGGTTTTCAAAGCTTCTCTGATGCGCAGCGCTTCCTGGTGTGCTCTTCTAATCGCCCTGGTGACTGGCTGCATGTAATCAGCGGCCAGGCGATTTGCCTCAGCCTCCCACCTGACCATAAAGGTCTCCCCCTTACTCTCACAGAGATTGTGGAGCACACAGCAAGCAGCAATAACAATGGGAATATTGGTTTGGCTGAGGTTTGAGCGAGTCAGTAACGTGCACCAGAGACCCTTTAAACATCCAAATGCACATTCTACCACCATTCTGCACTTGCTCAGCCTGTAATTGAACAGCTCCTGACTACTGTCCAGGTTACCTGTGTATGGCTTCATGAACCAGGGCATTAAGGGGTCCCCAAGGATAACTTGGGGCTGGGTCCCCAAGGATAACTATAGGCATTTCAACATCCCCAACGAGTATTTTCTGGTCTGGGAAGTAAATCCCTTGCTGCAGCCATTTAAACAGAGTAGTGTTCCTGAAGATGCGAGCGTCATGAACCCTTCCCGGCCATCCCACGTTGATGTTGGTGAAATGTCCCTTGTGATCCACCAGTGCTTGCAGCACCATTGAAAAGTACCCCTTGCGGTTTATGTACTGGCTTCCCTGGTGCTCCGGTGCCAAGATAGGGATATGGCCATCCATCTATCACCCCACCACAGTTAGAGAATCCCATTGCAGCAAAGCCATTCACTATGACCTGCACATTTCCCAGAGTCACTACCTTTGGTAGCAGCAGCTCAGTGATTGCTTTGGCTACTTGCATCACAGCAGCCCCCACAGTAGATTTGCCCACTCCAAATTGATTCCCGACTGACCGGTAGCTGTCTGGCGTTGCAAGCTTCCACTCGCTTCTCAACTGTGAGGGCTGCTCTCATCTTGGTATTCTGGTGCTTCAGGGCAGGGGAAAGCAAGTCACAAAGTTCCATGAAAGTGCTCTTACACATGCGAAAGTTATACAGCCACTGGGAATCGTCCCACACCTGCAACACTATGCAGGCCCACCGGTCTGTGCTTGTTTCCCGGGCCCAGAATCGGCGTTCCACGGATAGAACCCGCCCCATTAACAACATGATCTCCAAAGTGCTGGGGCCCGCGGTTTGAGAGAATTCTATGTCCATGTCCATGTCCTCATCACTCTCGTCACCGCGCTGCAGTCGCAGCCTCCTCCTTGCCTGGTTTTTCAGGTTCTGGTTCAGCATAAACTGCACGATAATGTGCGAGGTGTTTACAATATTCATTACTTCTGTCTTGAGCTGAGCGGGCTCCATGCTATGGTATGGCATCTGCACAGTTCACCCAGGAAAAAAGGTGCAAAACGGTTGTCTGCCATTGCTTTCACGGAGGGAGGGGTGAGGCTGTACCCAGAACCACCAGCAACTATGTTTTTTGCCCCATCAGGCATTGGGATCTCAACCCAGAATTCCAATGGGTGGGGAAGACTGTGGGAACTATGGGATAGCTACCCACAGTGCAACGCTCCGGAAGTCGATGCTAGCCTCGGTGCATGGATGCACACCGCCGGATTAATGTGCTTAGTGTGGCCACATGCACTCGACTTTATACAATTGGTTGCCCAAAATCAAATTCTGTAAATTCGGAGTAATCCCATAGTGTAGACATACCCTATGTAGGAAACAGAGTAACTCGTTGCTTTTCCAGACTCTCTTCTTGGTGGGTTTTTATTATTATGGTATTAACTTTAATACTTCAAAATCTGTATTCAAAACAAATCTTTATGTGCTCTGATTTCCAGACTTAAAATTTCATCTTTAAGAGTATAAAATTGAAAGTGGATACTATGTTAAAGAGATTTCACTGACTGAATAATTTGAATGTCCATGTGAAATGAGTCAATCCATAAGAACTGGTGAGGTTAAATTATTCTCTTGTTGGTTGTGTCAGAACTATAATATTTAGTGTGGCACCTGACAAATATGAAACACGAAGCTAGAGACTGATTCTGCCTGGTGCTGAGAACCCTAAGCTCCTGTTGAAGGTGATGGAACGTTAGAGACTGGAATACTTCTCAAGAGGTGTCTGGTGTCCTGGGAAGCAAACTCACTTCAGAAAATAAAGCCCTTCCATTCAAAGTTAAACTAGAGAAGGGGAGCAGATAAAAAGGGAGTGACAGAGAAGAGAAGTTTCTGAATTGTCCTTTTCTTTTTCTTTTTAAACGCTCCCCATCCAGCCCATTAAATGAGCATATGATGATTTTTGCTGGGAGATCCACATTGCTCTACAGTGCACATGTCCCTCTCTTTGTCTACACAGGGACATCTAGGAAAATTAACCTGAATTAATTAAATGGGTGAATTTGAAGTGGAATAGTTAAACCCCATAAAATCCCTGTGTGGATGCTGTTGTTCAGAATTAATCCAAAGTGAATTAAACTAAACTGAACTAAGGCCACTGTAATTCTGAATGAAGATGTTTACACAGCGGTTTAATTAAGCCACTTCAGATTCACACTCCTTAGTTAATTTGGATTAATTTTCCCATGTAGACAAACCCTCAATCTCTTTTTGATATTTCAGTATCAGCTCCTTGCAATCTCCCTGTGTGACTTTGGGCAAATCACTCAGGGTCCATCTACACAGCAAGGAGGATCCTGTGGCAGTGAGTCTCAGAGTCTGGGTCTGTAGACTAAAAATAGCTCACCCTACTCCCTAGGCTTCAGAATCCAAGCTACAGCCTGAGCCCAAATGTCTACACAGCTATTTTAACAATGTAGTGCGAGCGATTGTTAACAATGTAGTGAGAGTCACTGCTGCGGGATCCTGCTTGTTCTGTAGACTATACCCTCAGTCTCACTCTGTAAAGTTGGGATAATAGCACTGCCCTACCTCACAGGAGATGATGTGAGGATAAATACATGACAGATCGTGAGGCACTCAGAGCCTATGGTAATGGAGATCACAGAAGTATAATAGATAGAGCTCTGTCCATAACACACATCCGCCTCCTCCTTCTTCAGAGAGGGAACATTTGCTCTCATTAGGAAAGCCTGTCTCAGAGAAAATGTTTCTGTGTGTTTTCAGCAGTTTCACTGACTCCCATATTTGAAGCAGTTTGAATTTCCAGAGTGCAAACCTTGGTGAAAGTTTTTAGATTTGTTCTGCACCAGAGCCCTGGTGATGGAATGAATGAATGACAGCTTTATGGACTGCTTTGTAAGGGGAGTTCCTGGCTGGCTGGCAGTCAGGCTGCAAGTTTCGCAGAGTTCAGACGTATGTGTGGCTTGAATTTGGTCATTAAATCACAGATATTTCATTGAAAAAGCTGAATGTGCACAAAGTCACTTCTTTCAGCATACCATGTCTAACGACTTGGGGAAAGCAATGACTGCATGGAGTAGCTATTTGATTTAAATGCATGTTTGGTCTTTTAATATACAAGAGATCTGACGTGGCTGTATTCATTAGGACAAAGGGAATGATGCATGGTGGTTGAAGATATTTATGTAAATACTTTTTTTCATTTGCATTTTTTCATTACTTTTAATAAATATCTGCTGAAGCCACAATAACATTGATCATAAGTATACATGAGGCTAACTGATATAAATCTGAAATATCAAACAATTAAAAGTGGTAAACATAAAAATGCTGTGTGTGTTTAAACAAAGATCATTTGTTGTAGAACTGATCATAGAATGGAATCTTATCTGAGGTGAGAGATAGAGTAACAAGTGTACACTGCACGCTCCCAAATCAAAGTGACAATAATATTTTTATATATAAACACCCTCCCCCACAGAAATTCACCCACACACTCATTAAATGTGTGCAATGGAGAGAGAAATAACACATTTTTTTGTATACTTTGTCTTAAGTTTTTGGCATTTAAATGCCTAATTGATAGAAACCTCAGAAATGGCTCAGACTGGCCCAGGAACAATGGTTCCAGAGAAGAACTAGAATAATTTCCCCATCATAACCAGTACGCCAAACCACACACTATCAGGTGCCCTCTCAGCCAAAGCAACATGTCTTCCTTTGTCTATCACACAGCACACACACACACAAAGAAAACCCCCATAGCACCCCATGGGATCTAGACACACACACACACACACACACACGCACGCACACAGAGGATCAAGCACCACATAGGCAGATTTTAAATGTTGAAGGAAGTGATATTCATTGAACAGCAAGCTGACAAGCAACGTCATATAATTAAAAATCATAAAAACAGCTCAGGGCCTATTTAAGAGCAACATATTAATAACAAGGATTGTTTATTTTCCTCTGAACAGAACACCAAAAAGTAACAATTGGAGAGCAAGCCCATTGTTATGCTTATTTATTATTGTAATATTTATACTGGCTAGGTGTTTAGGGCTCTCTATAGGTAAATAAAAATGACATGTCCTTGCCTTGCAGAGTTTACAACATGGCAAGGGGTGACAATCAGTGCTGGGAAAAAACATTTAAAAAGTTTTCACAACATTTTTTCTTTCTGTCTTTGACATTGACAAACAATTTCATTTAAATTTTGAAATGTGATGAATGTTGGTCGGCCAAATTAAAGAGCCCTGTGATGTCACATAAAGATACTAAAGTCAGTGGCAAATCTGGGAACAGGCCCAGCATTTGTAACTACAGGTGCTTAGATAAGGGCAATCAGCTCTTATGCTTCAGGGTGAAAGTCAGCCCCATGCAGATGACAGCATCAAGCCCTATGCATCGCTGAAACCCTAGCGTAAGAGTTGAAGTGGGAATTAAGTGGTGCATAGGCTTTTGTGTGAGCCTTATTTGTACTCAGGGGAATTTCAGTCAGTGTGTGTTTGTGTGTGTGTGTGTGGGGGGTGTCAAGAAGGAATTTTACTGCTCCCTTCTGTCATGGGGTTCACTGTGACACCTCCTTGTGGCTATATATGGGGATTAACTCTTGTCTGGTTGGCAGCTTATACTGTAGCCTCTCTTGCTGTCTAGGAGTTGAAGTGGTTTCCCCTTCCCATGGCTTGGCCCTCTGGCCAGGTCACTGTAGGGTTTTCCCCTTTTGGGGCATCAAAGTCTCAGCAGATCAGGTCTCTGTATGCCATTCCAGGCAATCTTCCAATTCAAGACTGTGACACCTCCCCAGTGGCTGGTAGGGGAACCAGGCGCACCTGCTACTCTGGGTTCCAGCTCAGAGAACCTACAATCAGCAGCCAAGGTCTGCTCTGTCTCACCCCTTGCTCCCATTTCCCTGGGCTTCTTCCTACTCTGCCCTCTGCAGGTTTCCTTTCTACCACCCCTCTGGATAAACCCCTTCCTTCGGGATCAGGATCCCAGAGCTTCTGCTCCTCCCGCCGCCCAGTTTCCTCCCCTCACTAGGCCCAAAGAGTGACTGCAGACCTCCACACTGCAGCACCTTCCATTCTCACTTCCTGGCTTTCTACAAGTCCCCACCTACTCCAGCCAGGATGCAGGGCCTGCTCCAGGCACCAGCTTACCAAGCAGATGCTTGGGGCGGCTACTTCGGGAGAGAGGCGGCATGTCCAGCTGTTCGGCGGCAATTCGGCGGACGGTCCCTCACTCCTGCTCGGCGCGAAGGACCTCCCGCCTAATTGCCGCCGCAGATCGCGATTGCGGCTTTTTTTTTTTGGCTGCTTGGGGTGGCCAAAACTCTGAAGCCGGCCCTGCCTGGATGGGCTCCATTTTCAATTAGTGCTTGTGAGGCAAGCCTAAGTCTCCCACTAGATGCGGCTGAGCAGGTTAATTAGCCCCTTCTGAGACATCTTAACCCCTTCTGAGGTGATGTGGTGTGAACACCCCATCACACCTTCCCACTGTGCGTGGCATTCTATACCTACCTACTGGGAGTTCTCTGAAGCACCATGTACTGACCACTGCCATATTCAGGTTGCCAAACTGTAATGGAGCAGTGGTCCGTTGGGCTGTGGTGAATCCCATGTGCCTACTTTATGCTAATTGTTCTCCTGTTTTAGATATGTTTCTTCTATGATAATGTTAGCTTAGTAAAAAACACTTCCTTTGAAAAGTTTAAGATGGAACTGATACATTTCCCCCCACCCTCCAATTGGTTTCTCTGTAAATGACTCCAGAACAATTACAGACTGCGATAATTAACATCAGAGATCCTCTGAGAAACAAGTTACTTTACAAATGAGGAAATAATTAAGCCTACATAGAACTGTCTGAGCGGAACTCAAGCAGGGATATAAAAAACTGTACCAGCTCGGCCAAGTTGTACAAGCAAAAAAATCCAAGGCACTCTGGCTGTTTCTAGTTTAGGTTGTTTTATGGAGCATCATTACATCTGATAGGCAATGTGTGTGTGTGTGCTGTGTGGTATGAAGAATGCAGCACTGGATAGGATGCTATTATCATACATGAATCCAGTAGCAGGAAGAAGAAAGGCTTGATCTTTTGTGCTCTCTTTCTCTCTCTACCAGATACCAGAGAAATTGCTTGAAGAACTAAAACACCAGATAAGATACTTGGAGAAAATTGAGTTATTTTTAGCTTTTTTTTAAGTCTCAGCATATTTCCTATTATACAGTAATGAGGGATTTTCTTTTTCTGTCCGAATGGTATTTTTGGAGCCACACACCCAGTCATTACTTGCTGCACAATCTTCCTATCTCCTACCTAATGAGAGTGTCACACAACCACTGAGAGCGGTTGAGGCTTTAGTTTAGCAAGGTCTTGTTTCCAATGCTTTCTGCAATGGCAAACATGTGCCTGATCTTATTTTCAGAACCCTCTTGGACGCACAAAAAATGTGCACATGCAATTGTGTGATTGCACACTAATTGCACAATGTGGCATTTGCACACAGGTCTACATTTTTGCACAGGGACCTTTGCCCTCTTTAAAAAAAAATAAATGTACCCACACTTGCCAAGAATGATAGGGTGCTGATTTACTAACATAACCTTGCTTTTTTTCTGAAGGCTGTATGAAATTCCCACAGATTAAATGCTGCTATAGACTCTTTCATCAATTTGTTGCTGTGTTTGAGGCTAACATATGTTCATTGCAATTGACAGTTGGAAGTGAAACAAGAGGTTGGGCAGTTGTGGAGCTTATGTTTTAGACCAGAGGTGGGCAAACTATGGCCCGTGGGCCACATCTGGCCCGCGGGACCATCCTGCCTGGCCCTTGAGCTCCCAGCCCGGGAGGCTCGCCCCCAGCCCCTCCCCTGCTGTCCCTCCTCCCCCACAGCCACACCGCCATGTCTGGCAGCTCCAGACGGGCGGCGCAGCTGCCAGACATGCTGCTCTGAGTGGCATGGTAGGGGGGCTGGCGGTTCCGGGGGGGCAGTCAGGGAACAGGGAGCAGGGGGCAGTTGGATGGGTTGGAGGTTCTGTGGGGGTGGTGGTCAGGGGACGGGGAACAGGGAGGTTGGATAGGAATGGGGTCCTGGGGGCCTGTCAGGGGGTGGGGTGTGGATAGGGGTCAGGAGGCAGTCAGGGGACAGGGAGCAGGGGGGGATGGATAGAGGGTGGGGTCCTGGGGGAGTGGTTAGGGGCGGGGAGGGGGTGTTCAGGGGACAAGGAGCAGGGGGGTTGGATGGGTTGGGGGTTCTGAGGGGGGCAGTCAGGGGGCGGGAAGTGGGAGGGGTCAGATAGGGGGCGGGGGCCAGGCTGTTTGGGGAGGCACAGCCTTCCCTACCCGGCCCTCCATACAGTTTTGCAACTCCAATGTGGCCTCGGGCCAAAAAGTTTGCCCACCCTTGTTTTAGGCCCTGATTCAGCAAATCATCCTTATTCAGCACAGTACTTACACACATGCTTGATTTTAAGTGCATGGTTAAGTCCCATTAAAGTCAAAGGAACTTTAGGTTTGTGCTGAAACAAGGACAGACTGAAACATGTTCTTGTTGCACTGTTACCTTGGACTCTGATCCAGGCAAATCACTTAAGCACTTGCTTAAGATTAAGCACAAGAACAGTGTCATTGACTTTAAGGGGATTACTGGTGCTTAAATTTACGCATGCACTTTTATGTTTTGTTGAATCAGGGCTTTAAGGGCTGCAATATCAGAGTAAAATGGAATAGATTTTAAGACTGCTTCCTATCTCCACTAATGGTGAGGTTGTACATGCACCATGACATATCTCATTACACCATCAAATGTTTAACACTGCACCTAAATGTGTTTGTTTTCCTTTTAACAATATGCCATAATATAAAGGAGAAAGAAACATTAAATGGGGTGAGTGAGGTGTTAAATGAGTGGATCCCTGAACTTTCTGAACTTTCCTTAGTCCTAAGGGAAAGAAAAAAAACGCTTGGTGCACTGGTTCAGATTAAATAAGGACCAAAACTTGAATCAAAATCTGAACTTTTTTCCAGGTCTGAAAGCGTTTCAACAAAGGCTTATTTGAAGAAAAAACAAGTTTGCCAAGGTTTTAGCTCTTCCTGATTTCATCTGGGACTTAAAGTATTAATACTAGAAAGTATTCTTCAGTGACCCTAGAAATTTGTACTTCAATGACTCTTCAAATCTTTTGATGTTGGTGCAACATAAAAACAAAATATATAGGCTGATTAATAGCAATATTAAAATGGCCACAGATCATTCTATTATTCATATTATGTCAATACCCTTTTGCTCCTCATGTTGCAAATGATAAGTGCTGTGCAAATTCCAAAGGGTTTTTAAAATATCTTGCTCCACAATCAGAGGACAGAGCATTTCACTTTAGGAACTGTGGACTGGTGAGGACCATCATTGGTAATAAAGCTTGGAGATGCAAATTTGCAGGCTAGAGCGCTGAGCTTTTCCAGTCCCACTTCAATCAGCAAAGGGGCTAGCATTGCAGTAATGATGAGATGAGTAGATGGTCCCTAAGACAGAAGAAATATTAAAGGTTGAAAATCCTTAGGGAATCACATGCCCTCCTTGTGAACTACTGGAAATATGCTTGAACATCAAGAGCGTTGTGGGGGTAGATGCCAATTATATGAAAGCCCATCTCTCCAGGATCTGTGAGAGCCAACTTAGTGCTTGAGGCCTGAAGGATAATAGAATATGCTCTTTTCTTCTCTGACTAGTAAAGCAGCACAAAATAGAATTATTAGTATAAATACGCATTGCCTACAAAATGTAAATCCAGCAATTAGACTTTTCCCTTGTGTAGCACTCTAATGAGTGTTACCATATTCTTTGTGTTGCTGTAGGGAAGCAGTGGGTGTATCAGAGGGGGCTTGGTAATTTACAAAGGAATCCTCAGGATACATTTTTAATTTTTTTTTTTATAATCCAGGAAAAAGTATCTCACATTCGAAGTAACATTTATCTCAGCATTTTGCCTCTTTAAAGTACAACACTGAAAGCCTTATAATTTACGGCACGTGATACAATGTGTCTCAGTCCTTCCTACATGAATGTGCTGGGTAAGACTTTATTGTGGAGATGCTAATCCGCTTTAATCCTGAGAAATGTCACATAGGTGCCTGCTAGAAATATCTCATCATTCCACCAAAGCCTTGAGAAAGGAAGAAATTGGACTCTTTGAGACGTTTGTGACTCTTTCTTTGTGTTGAATGTATTACTTTAAGTCTTCACTTTGCAGAAATGGTATATTGCTCTGTGGCCATAAGCCATGGTCTGTATTTTGTACAGTCACTGTATTGTAATTATGAATGTAAAACTCCCTCGATAAAGTCACAATAGAAAACATCCCTAATTAGGGTGACCAGACAGCAAACGTGAAAAATCGGGACAGGGGGTGGGGGTAATAGGAACCTATATAAGACAAAGACCCCAAAATCAGGACTGTCCCTATAAAATCGGGACATCTGGTCACCCTATCCCTAATCTAAAAGGAGCATGCTGGGCCTGCCTTGTCATGCTGGCACCAGGGCGTCACATACCCTGGTGTGACTTCTCAAGAAAATCGACCCATAGTAATCTGATTCTCATTTGTCGCGATGAGCAAATACAAAGTAAGTATTGAACCAGGCTGATTGCCATGTCCACTTTAAGAGAAGGCTCTTGACAGCGTTATTTCACCAAGCCCAGTTACCCAAACTTTTTTTGACTAGAGTTAGTATGCTGGTAGTAGAAACCTGCTGGTGTAAGCATCGAGTCTCGTGGGCACTGGGTGACAAATATTCCTTTGCAGGTCAGCAGTTTTCACTCTCTAAAACCTGTCTTCAGTCCCTGGAGACTTTGGTCAATTAGAAGTCTATGGGAGCTGAGAGTGCCTGGTGCCTCTCAAAAACAGGTCCAAAACTGAGGGGCTGGGGACCCAAAAAATTGAAGCACCTCAAATTAGTTGCTGCTTTTGAAAATGCTGACCATTATTGAAAGATTAAGATTCTCACCATAAATATAAGGTAGATGCCAGTTAACGTAGCATAGGAGAGTTAAATATACATGTTCATACGTTATAATAGGACACAATAGGAATTACAGAAGGAGTAAATGGAAGCTGAGGAGAATTTTTGTTCTGAATGAGAATGAATGTATTGGTTAATTAATTACCAAATGCCTGTGCAGACTTCATCATACCTTCCTAAAAACTCTATGTAGCCCCTCCCCCTAGATGAGGCTCAAATTTCCTCCCTGGTGTCTCTGTTATATGCTGTGGCTTCTCCCCTCATCTCACAGGGTGTTGTGTCCTGTTGGGTTGGGTTCTTTGTTGTGACGCCTTGTGCCTCCACCCCAGTTCCCCTCTCCTCCCCCCACCCACCCCCCATGTCTGGGACACAAGGAGTGCTGTCCCTTGGGAAAATAAGTAATACTACTCTTCTTAATGAAGAGTATGACCCATTACACCATCAACAAAATCCTTTAATACAAACTCCAACACATGAAATAAAACACCCCAAATTAACAATGTAACAAAGAGGACTATATGGGGGTGAGGAAACAGAGGCTCTAGGGAGGAAAGGGTTAAGATTAACTAAGATACTAAAACTTCAACAATATAACAATTTTCCTGCCTCCCACTATTCTCAAATGTACCACAACCCAAATCTCACTCCTGGGTCTCATCCCAGGCATATGGAAAGTGTAGGATGAGTCTGGAGACGAATGTAGCAGGGCTACAGATGTTGGCTGGCTTTCAGTGTTTTCACCCCTGAGTTAGGCAGGTCAAATCTCTGCCACTCAGACCACTGGCCTCTGCAGGGTTGGAGCAGTCTGACCACATGTTAGATCCCTCAGCAGTTCACTGTCTCCCTTTGAGGGGAGGGAAAGTAAATCAGAGACTCCCTGAGCTGTTCTGCTTCTCTCTCAGATCCAAGCTCAAAGCCTGAAAAAGCAAAACCAGGTCTAGTCCCTTTGTCTGTGAGTCTGGCTGTCCCCTCTCACTGAGGGATTGAGCAGTCCTGGCTCATAATTGGCTCGGTAAACATCCTGTATAGATCACTCCATTAGAAACCTCCCTACTGGCTTTTGCAGGAGTTTCCAGTCTATTCTGTTCCCACCCTAGACTCGATGGTTGCTGGAAATGGTAGCAGAGGACCCTGGAGCCATTGTTGTTGTTGTCCATAGGATAGGTCCCTGGAGGCTCAGTCCAGCATTCTAAGAGCAGCAGACTCCAAAGATGGGGTTACATCTGTTATGTACCCTGGGGACTAAGTCCCTCTGCAATATGACATTTTCTTCCTACAAAGAATGCAGAAACACTGTACAGACAACGGTTGCCAGATAGGGTGATAGCTTCGTCCACTATGATGAGGCTGCAAAATTCTCCCCATATTTATAGCAGAAATGAATAAGCACTAGAGCTGGGAAAACCTGAATTTCAAGCAAATCGGTGCCATATTTTGAATGAATTTAGGCCAAGATTTAAATAAAAAGCTTTGGCCAGCCTGAGTCAAATTTCTAGCAAGTGTGGGTCTAGTTTTGAGTGAGTTGAGCTGGCGATATTCCAACAATTACAAGACCTGGCAAAATGTGGTGGCTTCAGCTATGCTTTGTTTTGTGATTTTGGATTTATTTGAAATTCAGGAGGTGAGGACTAAAGATTGGCCTGAACCATGGTCTGTTCCTGCTCCCATGGAAGTTAATAGAAACTTTGTCCTTGCTTCAATGAGAGCAGCATTGGGCTTCAGGACTTGGATCTGAGTTCTGGATCCAGGTCTGCGATTCAGCTTGAAACCATCTTTGTAATGAGACAGATCTGAACACTGACTCCACGCACTCCTAACTTTGGAGACAGTGGCATTGGAACAATGTATTTAGTGGCGGTGCTGAAAGCCATTGAACCAAACTGTTAACCCTGTCTGTGATGGTGTACCCCACCACCTCCTAGTTCCAGCACCCTGTTTGGAGATGTTTGGATAGATCCTGATTTTGACACCTCAGGCTTGGAAATGTTCCGATTCCAGGTTTTTGATTTTTGCCTATTGTGGAGATAGCAAGTTTGGATCTGGACCAGGAAGTGAAGTTTTATTCATTAGAGAGAGATGAAGTGCAGAGCTGGATGAGAATTTTGGATTCAGGGGTTTGACTAAGTCACTTCTGAACCAAAACCAAAAACAGATTTGCACCAATGCCAGCAAACAGAAACTGCGGAGTTTTTTACCGAAGCCCACTCTCTCCTAAGCTTCCCTTTCCAAACTGACACAGATATCAGTGCTGAAATTGAGTAGCAAAGAAAATGGCCCATAATTTTCACCAGCTGAAAGTATCCATAGTCTCTGATGAACAGACAGTGTCAGCAGTGGTCAAAGGCATTAGCTCGCGCTGTATCACAGAGGAGGGTCAGAAAGACAATATGGAGGGCAACTATTAATGAAGTGGGATGGGCGGAAATTCAAAAGGCATTTGCAGTCAGTTCTTTCCAGGCTAGGATTCTGAATGAGTGCTGTGTCTGAACTTTGCCAGATGATAGGTGAATGCTGGAGATGATGCATTCACCAATTAAAAACTGCATGGTGCATTTCTGTCATAAAGAGCAAACACCAAGTGACTCCAGACACTCTTGACTTCTGGAGCTCTGCAATGAGAAGGAACGCAGAAGACAAATGATAGCTGTTGCTTTGATTTCATTTTTATTGAGAAAAGGACTGTGATGCAAGCAGATAGCTGTTCAGATACATTAGGCTGCCTCCTGCAGTACTTGCAAACCTTTCCCTACCTTGTGGCAACCACCCACCCTGGTGATATTTTTAAGCCGCTTAGAAGAAAAGAAGCTGTTCTGCATTTGCCGTGCACTGAATACCTACTGAGTGGGGAGGCTGGGAGCGACCTGAGATGGATATAATTTATTATGTGTAGCCATTCCTATAGTGCTCATCAGCATAGTACTATAGATAGGGCTGTGAATGTGAGCTGCAGTTTAATAATGAAATACTAATGTGGGCTAGTCTGAGGCAGCATCAGCCGTGGCAATGACTGAAATGACTTAAAAAGCAAAAGAAAACAGAACTGCTGAAGCTTTGTGAGGCTGCTGGGTTAAAAATCTGCCACTGCTTATCTGAAGGCCAGGAACGGAGGGGGGAAAGGGGAGTTGAGAAAGAAGAGCTCAGGTGACTAGACAGAGGCAAGGAATAGAGGAAAGACCCTGTGGCTGCTGCAGAGTGCTGGGATCTGGAGAAGAACCCATGGATCAAAAGAAATTGACTGATGGTTTGTAGCTTTAAAATGAATTATTTTAAGCTACGTATGCAGAAGTAAACTGAAATGTAGTCAGAATTAATTATTAAAGGCTCTTCCCCCCCACACAAGACCTGCATGGCCTCTGCTCTGGGGTAACCATAGAAGATAACAAAGCCTGGAGTTCCCGTGGTTAAATGGTTCGAATGCAAGCAGTGCCCTGTGCTCTCTGGTGGTGTGCTATTTTAGAACTTGGTCTCTGTCCTTTCCCCCCCATGCCTCCCTTCTGGCTTGCACAGCTCTGTTTCTCCTCCCTGCCCCTGATCCTAGATACTTGCCTTCAAATCCCTCTGCATCAGCACTAGATAGAAGAGCCATGAAGGAAGAGTTACCGTAAACATGTGTTTTATGGAACAGAATTAAAAAGAAAAACGATACAAACAGAGTGACAAATACATGGTGTCTGTTACGTCCTAAGCAATCCTGTTTTCTGTCAGGCTTCCATCCCAAATGGCTGGTGGAGGTTCCTTTCTTGTTCAGCTCTTTGGGGAAGTGTGGAGAGACTATGCGTAGCAGCACCGTGTTCTCAGAGGCTGATCATTTTGCTGTGTTGCCTCCTGTTTAAAAATCTTGAATAATGGCTGTAGCTCTGGCAATCAAAAATTAAAGGGAGCTGAAGGGATCTGGGAAACAAGTTATTCACATGCAGATACATGTCATGAAATGTTTATTTGGATGCAAAAGCCGAGTTTTGTAGAGGCTGTTGACACTCCTGCATTGACTGTTGGGCCTTTCTGTCTACGACGTCCTCTGATAAAATGTCCCTGAATCCTTCTCACTTGTACATGGGGTGAATCACCTGTTCTGTATAAACAATTTAATTTAAACCAGTGTTCCAGCTGTAGTACTTAACTCCACAAGCAGCACATTGCCTTTAGTTGAACTATTTGTGGAATAAAGCTCTATGCAATGTGAGCAGAGACATTAGAATCTGGCTCATAGTGATTTGGGCTCGGTTCCACAAAGGTATCTAGGCTCCTAATTTCCATTGAAATTCCCCTATTTCTGCCTCCCAGTTCTTTGCTACCACCACTAGAATACACTGTCTTCCAAGTACTCTACACCTCGCATCCTTACCTCCTCCTCTCCACACACTCGCTTTCCAAGGTGACAGTGTAACTGCAAATATTCCTAACAATCAAAAGAGCCAGAAACAGATACTATAGTGCATGTTTAGAATGGCTGTTTAAATATTAAGGTCTAAGATCCCATTTCTGCTGTCAATAAATAAATAAACCTAACACAGATTAGAAGCCCCTTTGAAGTTTTTGGGACTTCTCATATAAGTAAATATTACGTGCATGAATATAGGTTGCAAAATCAAGCATCAAGAGCTGTTAGGATCCATGGCTAACTTGCCTAACTCTGTGTTACACCATTTGACTTTATTCCCATTGTACAGAGCCTTTCCATTTAAATCATCAGTGATCAGGCAAACTCCAATATACTATCCAGCTCCGCTGAAGCCCATCATCCACTCACGCGCAATCGTAGTACAAAGTGTGAATATCTTTACAGAGAAGCGGTGTCACATTATGAATATCTTCAGTCAAACACTGGGTATTTGTTATCCTTCTACTTCCTGGGCACATCTGACAGGATTCCATTCCTCTGAAGTGGCTCAGGATGTGACAAATCAGCAGAAGGAAAATCCTGGGATGTTGAAAGCAAAATTTATTGTGAAGAAACGGTGCTCAAACTATTGTAGGTTTTATAAATAAACTTTGTAGTACATAAATCCACAAGCTTTAGGGTACCAGATAAGCTGGTGCAATGCATCTGTAGTCGTTCTAGAATGACAAATAGTATGGAGCTCAAAGCAGCCAGAGGTTTTGTCAATATGACAGTGCAGTCAGCTACCGATGCTTTTTAAAAACACGAAGACTGGTTTCCTCTTTCACTGGGTGGCTTTGGCTAAATGCTAAACTCGTGACTGAAGGCCACATTTAAAGCCATCAAGAGCCGTGTCTCCCCTGAAGGCTGAATTTAGCTGTTCATAGTGGAGATTGTAGAATTATATTTTACTGCTCCTCTTCCCAGGGTTCTACCTGAAAAACAGAAAAGCACAGGCCAAATTCTGTCCTTAGTTCTGCACAGAGGCTCTGCTGTCAATGGCTTTGCATGGGCATGTCTGATTTTGTTTGGATTGCTCCAGGGTAACTGAGGTCAGAATTCCTCTGTTACGGTTTGATCCTGATCCTGTTGAAGTCAATGCAAGCAGAACCCAGGCCCTTAGTGTATGATGCTACCTTAACATGAAAATATGACAACAAAACATTTGTTGGAGGGAGAGGAAGAGACAAATCTAGGGCCAGGTTCTCTTCTGTGATCTGGCTTCTTTTTTTCTGATCAGGTGGCACAAAGGGTCTGGCAACTGGCTGTAAGAAACCAGATAACAATTCCCCTGGTGAGTGCAGTTCTCAGCTGGGGTAAAGCCAAAGGAACTAATTCCTTTAACAGACATCTCATCCCATCCCACCCTGGCATAGCTGTTTTGGGGAAGGGAAGGAGCATATTGGAGGTAAAAAGGGGCAGGACAGGGGCAGGGCAAAGCATAGTTCTACTTTGCTGATTCTCATCTGGCATATGGTCCCTTAAAGACCATGCAAACTTGCATAAAGCTCCATGAATCTGAAGACACAGCTGCTTTAAGTTATACCAGGTCCACAGCAGCTGTGTCTTCAGAATCAGGGAGTCCTAACCAGCTCCCTGACAATCTCCTCCCCATGAACTCCTGTAGGCAGCAAGCAGATTTCAGTGCAGGATAAAATCTAGTGCCTGAATTTAGATCTTCCTTTTCAATGATGTTTTATTCCATTGCCAAGAATTATTGGCTATTGATCATATACGGTGCAGAAAGTGCACTGCAGTTTCAGGGCCATAGACCCCCCTCCCCCATCTCATCATAATTCCAACGTGGTTTCATTGCAATCAGACTAAAACACATAAGAGTCATAAAAACAATGCGTGGCAGAGCTCATGGTAGCCTTTCTGGGAGCAAAATGCAAAACTGATGCATTCCAATTGACTGGTTCTCCTTTTAGGTATTCGATAACATGAGCTCAGCAGGGTGACGTGAATGTTGGCAGCAAAAAGCAATGTTTCATCTTTGCTGGCTCTATTCTATAGCCTACATTTGCTAATTGCAATAGTTTTCGCTACCAGAGACAAATTACACAGGCCTTCTGCCAACCTGAAGGAGCCTTTAATTTTTGTACACGCAAGGGATTTGAACAAAGAATTTTGTATTCGAGTTTATTTGTTTAAACATAAGAAGAATATGGGGGTTCAGAAGTCTATATATTAGATTACATTTTTTGGATTCATTAAGCTCTAGAACTAAAATGGTCAGAGTTGTTCTTTGAGCATGTTGCGTGTATATGGCCTGATAATGATTCAAAGTCAGAGATAGGCAGTTAGATTAAGTGGTTTTGCCCTGAGCTCTCTCTGTGTTAGAGGAAGAGTATGTCTGCTCCTGGCTAGCTTGCTAGCAAATGAGGAATTAAACACCTGTGTTCCACATATGCATGTTTGTATGTTTACCACTGCTGATCCATCTGTGGAACATGGCAAATGCCAGCAGGGGCACACACAGGGGGTATGCAAAGCATGTGGCACATGCCCAGTCATAAAGAGCTTGAGCAAACAATGCTACATGCCATTAAGTGACAACAAGACATTCAAGAGCTGATTTTATCCTCTCAGCGTCTCAAGCACTAAACACCGCTGTGAATCATGTGCCTGACCTGGGGCAAGTACCTCCTGCTTCATGCCCCTGTGGTATTACAACTGCCAGTCCTGTTTCTCCTATTCTCAAATTGAAGCCATGGGTGGCGTGGTGGGAATTCAATTACCATGGTTAAATACTTTAATAAATATGAGGAGAGGTGTCTTCCTTGGCAAGCCTTGGGTAGGGCGTAAGGAAAAGGAATCGAAGGGGCCATTGGAAAATGATGGCTTGCATACAGTGGGAACATGTTTGACCCAACTGTAACAGAATATTTAATTTTCCTTTGACATGGTATCAAATACAAAGTGGTGGATGAGGTCAGGTGGGTCAATGAATTGGGATTGCCAGGATCCAGACTTTCCTGATCAAACCCGGCAGCTCAAATTGTGCCCAAGAGCACAGGGAACGTTAGAGCAGCAGCCTATGCAGAGGCATTATGCTCCGTCATATAACTTACACGGCTAAGCAAATGTGTCACTGTGTTCTGTACCAGATGATGCTTTCATATAGGCACTGTAGGAGAGGAAAGATGATCTAGTGGTTACAGAGCTAGCCTAGAATTAGGGAGACCTGGTTTCAATGCCCTGCCACAGATTTTTGTGTGACTTTTGGTGAGTCCCTCAATTACCCATGTGTAAAATGGGGATAATAGTATTGCCCTACCTCACAGGAGTGTTGGGAGGATTCCTAAATTAGCAATTGTGAGGTGCTTAGCTACTTTATCGTAATGAAAGCAGAAGCCATTTTAGTACCATAGACAGATACTCTTTGAGGGCAACCTTAAATAGAATGCACTGCCGTCTGTGTATATTTCCTACTCACATTGATAAATATATGATGGTAAAAAATGTGTTTTCATTGATCCAGGGTGTTTCTGATTCCTGAGATCCCTTTGAAATAGTAAAAATGCGGTTATTTTAGTTCCTTCATTCAGTTTATTATTTAATCCCACTGAGTGTAGCTTCGTAAGCCTAGAAACAATCTACTTTACACTCAGTGGGAGCAGAGAGATATCCCAGAGCTGCACATCTGAAACAGAACCCCCAGGTACAAATATTTGGTTTAAAAGAGTCTGGGATGTATTTATCATGGAAAAGCTCTCAGAAAATGCAACAAAATCCTAGTGCTTTCTATCAAATTTGCCTTCCCCTTCTTAGACTTTGAACAAAATAATCTTAAAGTTTACATGTTTTCTAGTCATTTTTTATCTTCTTTTCTTTATTCCAAGTTAGTAGCAATCTTCCCATGACAGTAATTAGACCACCTATTGGATTCTGGTCTCTTCTTTTTTTACCATATCCACACATCTATTTCTTGGCTTTTCTGGTTGGATTAGTCTCTCCCATTCTCCCTGTTTGCTTTAATCTGTTATTTCTGGAAAGACATATAGATATTTTAAAGAACTAGTCTCTCGTAGAGAGCAGAATTTGCAATACTGTTTGTTGAACGGACACTGTTAAAATGTAAAAGACTTGCAAATGAAATGGTGTCTCATTGCATTCCCCTTTTCTGAAATCTCTGTGGCTGGATTTAGAATGTATTTTTCATGTCTGGATTTAAAGAAGAGGCCTCTCAGGAGAGTTAAACAGAAACCAAATAAAACCACAACATCTTTGTTTGAAAAAGTCTCTGGGAAAGATTATGCAGTGTTTAAATCTGGCTCTACAGTAGCAGCTTTTGTGGATGTCAGGTTGGTGGAGTATTTTTTTTAAACAAGAAAAAATGTTCAACTTATTCTTCTATCTGTTAAAACAAACTGTAGAATCTTTAATGTTGGGAAGACAATTCTGTTACTCTATTTGCAATACCAAATCATTTTCTTTTGCATTAAAATGGGTCTCAAAATATAGAATCATATAAAAGACAGTGCCAAAGTAAAATGGCTAAATGGCGCCTTTCTTTGCATGGGGCAGGAGGGCTCTGCAAGAAAGGTTAGGGAGTCCTTTACTCCCAGTATATGGAAGTGGGAAAATGACTAGTTCTCACAGCAGCACTTAGCATCTAGGGAAAACCTGGTGCTGCAGGGGCAGCTAATTTGCTAATTTCAAAACATTTCATTTTGATTCTGACCTTTTTAAAATTTTCAGCTTTTTTAGTAGAAATCAATGAAAATTTAGAACAAAAAGTCATTTAGAACCCCCAAAAGAAACTTTTAGTGTCTAAAAAGTTGGAATGAAATGTTTTGACAATTTCAAAACCTTTTTTCAAATTTTTTCCAATGAGAGATTCACCGAGAGTGCCCAAAAGTTTTTGTTTTGATGAATCAACATTTTCTGACACAAAGTTTTGTTGGAAAGTTCCCAAGTCTAGTCTGTATGGCTATTTTCCTTCAAACGCTTGACCTAACACCCAACTCAATAGGATTTGGATCAGGATGCATGTGTTTACAGATTTGTTTCTCATACCAGTGTCACATTATTTCACAAAGAGTGGAAATTGGAATTAGGTGCTGAACTTTTCAAAGCTTCCTAGAGGATGGCCAATTCTCATGAACTGCCCTGGGACTTGGGTGTTCAAATCCCCTAGGCAGCACTGAACATCTCAGTCATGGCACAGAAATTCCCAGGATCACTCTTCTTTCATGACTTAAAAATCAGAACTATATTTCCTTCCTTCTTCTCATGCCTCCTCAGTTGTCCATGACTTATCACAAATAAATGTAAGTGGCTCAGTAAATCCAATAGCTGATTTCCTTAATTCCCTAGGATGAATGACATCTGCAGTCTGGTTGATTTGTATATCTGGTGTTCAGTTTGTGTATGATGCCTCCCTTGTTTACCTTGATGAGCAGGAACTTATTTTCCTTTTTGCTTCCCTAACTTTGTCCCTAAAGTATTAGGAGACTACAAATAGCTGTGTTTTGCATCCTGCCTTTTCCAGCACAACTTTTCTTTTCGTTTGAGATCTTTGAGTAGCAGAAGCCATACTGCCCCTTATTTCTTGCATCCTTCATTTCCAGGTGTTGCTCTGCCTTAATGACAGAGTCTTTTAGGATTCTCCAGACTTCTTCTATGTGGGTGGAATTTAATGTTGTCATTGCACCTTATTCACTTTGGGCCAGACCATGGCATGTCTAATGCTTCCTTGCAGAGAACATAAGAACATAAGAATGGCCATACTGGGTCAGACCAAAGGTCCATCCAGCCCAGTATCCTGTCTGCCGACAGTGGCCAATGCCAGGTGTCCCAGAGGGAGTGAACCTAACAGGTAATGATCAAATGATCTTTCTCCTGTCATCCATCTCCACTCTCTGACAAACAGAGGCTAGGGACACCATTCCTTATCCCTCCTGGCTAATAGCCATTAATGGACTTAACCTCCATGAATTTATCTAGTTCTCTTTTAAACCCTGTTATAGTCCTAGCCTTCACAACCTCCTCAGGCAAGGAGTTCCACAGGTTGGCTGTGCGCTGTGTGAAGAAGAACTTCCTTTTATTTGTTTTAAACCTGCTGCCCATTAATTTCATTTGGTGCCCCCTAGTTCTTATTATTATGGGAACAAGTAAATAACTTATATCATGGAGGAGTTATGGGTAAGCTCCTCCTTACGCTCTTGAGCCAATTACATGCATCATGGTGGTGATGGAGGCAGAGCTGCTAGTCCCCATCCTGCACTGAGGTTGTGGAGATGGGGGTGAGGAGAAGACAGAGTCTTGGCTCCACCCCCATCATTGTTCCAAGTTGCACTGATGCACCTGGGAACATATCTCTGCCAGGGATGGGCTAGTTCAGGTAGGCCAACCGCCCTGGAATAGAGGAGAATGAGGGGATAGACTGTGACTCTGTCATAGCCCAGTTCCTGGGTTGCTTCTGGGGCCATGCAACAATGTGCTGACCCTTACACGGGGCTTGTCCAAAGCCACAATTTTAACCTAAATATTTTAATTACCCAAAATCTGCTTTCTGAAAAATCAAAATTCACATCACAAATATAAAGCTAGGATCATTACATCATTTTTAAGAGTATTCCATGACCTGCTAGCCAATCTTCTGCAGGACAGTTTTTAAAACGAATTATATATAAAAATGCTCCCTATAATAATCATTAAAGTCTTAATACCAGTAGACCTCAATGCACCTCCCTCTTAGTAAATCTTTGCTAAGAGCAAGGAGAGGCCATTGGGGTTTTGTCTGCAAATTATGGGGTGGGCAATGCAAATTAGCAAGGCTCTATTGCATACACAATTTCCTCCAGCACATACTAGAATAGAATTCTAGTGGATATAGTGGATCGTCCTCATCGTCAATGCATGTGCATACGCAGATGATTTGGAGGCTCAAGTATATATTCCCTCCCTCTTTCAAGGGCAGGAAGCAGTTTTACAGCTGTCAAGTGCACACATCGTCTTCTGTGGTTGCAGTGGGGTCACACCTACTAATACAAAAGCAGAGGGGATGCAGTAATAATTGCAGCTGCTATGGTAATGCATATATTAGGGCTGGCATGCTTGTTTTGACTTTCTTTTACAACTGTATTAAAGTTTGTGATTTATATTACTGTGGGACCTAGGAGCCCTAGCCATGGATAAGGGCCCCATTGTGCTAGGCGCTGTACAAACAGAAGAAAAAAGATGTTCCCTGACTCCAAATGTAGCCCTTAATATTATTTTAACATTCTTAAAACATCAATTTCTTTTTTTATTGCTGACAGTTAATAGTAGAAAAATAGGCAGAAGTAGTCCCGTTGACATTACGAGGAATACTTAAAAGGTGCACAGAGCACCACAATGA
The DNA here is from genome assembly GCF_013100865.1 of Trachemys scripta elegans. Lineage (NCBI taxonomy): Eukaryota > Metazoa > Chordata > Testudines > Emydidae > Trachemys > Trachemys scripta. The sequence goes on along the minus strand of NC_048301.1, from coordinate 19,611,774 downwards.
GAAGCAGGAGACCTGCGTTCTGTTCCCAATTCACCTCTCTGTGCCTCTATTTCGCCTTCCTCCATCCTATTTAATTAGATTGTAAGGGTAAGGGCTGTCTTTTAAAATGCCTCTGGTGAGAGCCTTGCACAGCAATAATAATGCTTACCTCTTCATCAGTAGCTCTCGAAATGTTTTACCAACAAGGTCAATATCATTAGCCCCATTTTAGAGATGGGGAAACTGAGGCACGGAGCCACAATGTGCCTTGGCCCAGATCACCGAGTAGCAGAGCCAGGAATAAAATGCAGGCCTCCCGAGTCCCAGGCCAATGCTCTGCTCACCAGGCCACACTGCCTTTTGGATTGCCCTTTCTTGATTGGGGCATCTAGGTGCTACCATAAAATACATAATAATTAGGAAAGGGTTATTGACACGAATAATGGTTTACAGGATTAATCTCAGCTTTTGTTAAAGATAAAGTAACTTACTTCTCGGGCAAGTCCTCCATAGCTGTTTGGTTCACGGTTTAGTGACCCCCCTCATTGTACAAATGGGATTCAGGCACTCTGTTAATCACAGTATCTCATCAGTGCTACAGTACATGACATTTAATCAGAAAGCTGCTTTCATTTCTTTCCATTTCCATCTCCAACCCATTTGGCCATCTCTTAACACCTTCAAATCATCTGTGAGGAATGAGGTCAGAGATGTGGTCACTTCTGCAGCTGCCTCCAGTGCTCTTCACTAGCTGGTCAGTAAAGACTGCTGTGGGTGGTCAAACAAGCTTCTTCTGGCTTGAAATGAAGAACATTGTGATTTCACATGTAGTGAGAAGGGAAGAAAATCTACACAAAGTACCCCAGGGTCATATGATGCTGCTTCTGTCATCTTATCTGGTTGACAGTGAGTATCTACTGAGTCTTCTAAGTTCATATCTGACATTTATTCTATCCTTCCACAAAGCAAAGTGAGAAAATATATAAGATCCTCCCCTAATAAAACATATCAGTTCATCCAGAAATATCCACCAAGCTCATCAGGTATCACCAAAACACTAACGGCCTGATTCAAACCCGTTGAAGTCAGTGGAGAGTCTCAGACAGACGTCACTGAGCTTTGGATCAGGCTATAATTCCTATTGAATTGCAGTGCTTGAAGCAAAGGATGGTGTCCCACATTGTTCTAGTAAACCTTGTTACGCCAGAAATGTATAATGAAAAGGGCTTTTATTTTGATAGGGACACAGGTACATTCTTATGCTGGATAATTTATTTTAATTATGTAATATATTTCCAAGCTCATTCTGTAGCATACAGTGGTTCTGGACTAATCTTCTGCGTTGGCTTGATGACTGATGTAAAGATTCAGAAACAATGCCTGTGTTTCCTTTCCCCATTTAAAATGTCCAGGGGAATTCCCTAATGGTACAAATTAAAGGAGGTGGCAGTCTTGACTCTGAAAACTGTGTCTCTCTCTCTTTTTTTACTGCACTTGTCAGATTCTGAGGAGAAGATAATCTTCCTTTTACACACAGGGAATTGGATGCAGTGGAAATGTACCACAGCCGTGAAAAAAGAATTGACAAATAACTCCCCTCAACACTGTGTTCAGATGTAAGGTTTTTATTCTCCCCCACCCCATATCCTTGCTGTTCTTGTTTCTGAATGATGAGGAGAGGAATAACAGTACTTCTTCCATCTCAGAGCAAGAAATCAGCAAGTATAATACATACATATGCATAAAATTCAGTAACAGGGGCTATAGCCAATTTAAACCATTGTTCTCCTAATTTGGAGAAATAAGTCTGTTTTACTGTCCTTATAGTAAAAGCCTCAAACAGATTAGGTCAAACGTCTACAGACAAAGTAATTCTGTGGTGCTTAAAATGATAGGAACTAATCTCCATGAAAGCTGAGTCCGGGGTATAGGCTATTAAAGATATCTATATGCTATAGGCAGAGGAAAAGATAAGAGGTCCAGCTCATAATGAGAAACGATAACTCTACACACTTTGTTTACAGTTTACCCCAAAGACCACAGATTAACACAAATCTCAGAGCATCTTTATTATGGCACTGCATTGGAGAGGGGGCTGCCAACAGAGGATGGAATTGCTAAGTAGGCTGGGACCATCTGTCCTCTCAGGGAGGTGAAAACGTGCATGATTGAGTGACACCTGCTTGTCAAGTGTGGCCTGCTGGGAAATTTTCTCTTGGATCACTGAGCTCTGAGTTACATTACCTGCATTAAAATCAGACAAACAATCTCATAAGCATTATGCATTTGAGCCCACTCATAGAAATATCAAAATAAAACATTTTATTTATATATATATATATATATACACATTTTTGTCTCATATATTGACATGGTTAGCCTTTGGTATGAAGTGAGCATTTTTTTAAAATAGTCAGTTATTTTAAAGAACATTGATGGGGAACCAACAGGCAGTACAAAATGGTATTTCCCTCTTTTGAAAACAATGAGTTCTCACCAAAACTGGTTGTATGTAGACCTAACATGAATGAAAACCTCACCCTCTGAAGTTGAATGATTTTTGTTTGCACTTTGCCTGACACAAGGAATGGTTCCCTTGTAAATATTTAACTACCTCAAGACATATTTAAGCAATGGTTAATAAAACCACATAAACAAGGATATGAAAATAGGGGATGACACTTCAGCCATAACTCATGCTGTGGGGACAAAACAACCCTTTGTCCCTCTCTTCCAAAAGGCACCCTCGCATGAGTCAAGACCAGAGTGTCATCTTGAATTTCCAGCATAAATCCTGAATCTCCTCTCTTGTGAAGTTGTAATTTGGGTCACAACAGCCAAATCTTGATCCCACTGAAGTCATAGCTGGTTTTGCCATTGGCTTCAGTGGAGCCAGGATTTGTCTGATAACATGATTCATTTTTTTTGTAATTAAACATTCTTCTGTTTTTTTCTTTGAAAAATATATTACAATGATTTTTCATACCACAATAAAACACCCAATGCAGACCAAATTCAATGCAAAGAGTTAAAGATGAGGAGCAAAATAGCCTCACTTTTACAATGAGCCACTGATTTCTATAATTTAAACATAAAGGATAACATGCTGAATTCCTACCTAGGCTTCCGCACCATTAAAATGGTGCCACAACAAGGACTGCAGAATTTGACTCAATAATAAAACACAAAGAAAACCCAACCAGTTGTCCAAAGAGCAACAACCCGAAACCACTCTCTCTGTGCTAACTTTATCATCAAAGTATATTCACCAGGATAGTCAAAGCTTTCAGTAATTGGATTCCATGCACAGTATCCTTTACAGCTACAAGCAGACAAAATTTAATATGAAATAAAAACAAAGAGAAATCAAATACAAGAAGAAAACCAAGAAGAGCTAGAGAACAATTCGATCTGAAGTGACCACACACCTACCATAAATGCTCTCTCAAAACAACCTGCATTTCTGTCATTCATTTATTTAATAAAGAAGAAATCCCGTAGGACCTGATCCAAAACTCATTCAAGTCAATGGAAAAACTCTCACGGACTTCACTAGGCATTGATTCAGGCCCCTAGTGTTGGTTCTATTTCGGTTTTCCATTTTCAAGTCAGTAAATAACACATTTCCTGCCTGACAGCACAATGGATAACCATTTACATTTTTTGATTGTTCTAGATACTGCAGCAACCTACTGGCTCTGTGAAATGTAAATTCAGAAGCTCCAAATTTCCTTCTGTTTCTTATGGTAAAATGGAAAACCAATATAACAACAGCAGGACCGGTCCTGCCTTCAAATAGTACATCCATGTGTGCATCTCCCATTGACTTCAGTAGGGGTTGTATGAGTGTACAACTTTGTCTCAATGTACTTCTAAAAGCATTTTATTTTTATTGACATGTTGAGCCCAATTCAGCCAAGCTGGTGCTGTGCCACATGAATTCCCAGTGGCCAGGTTCTATAACTGAATAAGCCCTATCCTAGTTCCAAAGTTTTTCTCACTAAAATATTTAACTTTTAAAAATAAATAGGTGGGAATAATTAATATCTATCAATTGCCATGACAATCTGGAATTACAATTCTGTTGTGTTAGAGTAGGCTTTATAAGGATAAAAGGTGAAGTAAGTCATCAGCCTTATTCCATGGTTGTCCATGATGAGGTTACCTCTGAGACATGTACACTGTACTTCAGCTTCCCTCCCACCCCTATGTAATCCTGACTCACTCGGTATATGGCTATGAAGCCTTCTCATAACTCTGCACCCTGGATAGCCTCTATGTCCATGGAGTGCTAATCAGACCCACAGACAGCAGGACCTTAGTAGTTGCTCAGTGGCTGCCCAGCTAAAGGGATTGGTCCTGCTTTGAGCAGGGGGTTGGACTAGATGACCTCCTGAGGTCCCTTCCAACCCTGATATTCTATGATTCTATGATACTGTCTCTCCTCTGCAGCAATGGGGGCAGAGATTCTGTTGGCCCGCGCTATTGTGTAACGTTATATAAGGCAGCGTGGGTGCTGGGAATTGATGTCTGAAGGGAGGCAGTGCCTTTCCTGAGGGGGTGGTGTGACTGGTGGGCTCTGGTAGATAGTGAGACTAGAGGCAGCTGACAGTTTTGACATGGAGCTGTTAGCAGTAAAGGGGGCTCATTAGCCAGACCGTCTCTCCTTCTTCTTGATAAGCAGGGTGTGGGAGGGTGGCAGAACCCCTTCTCCCATCATCATCCAGCTCCCCAATCACCAAGTAACATTATGTGGCTCTTGCTGAATCCTACTCTCACTGGGACCCCTCTCTCCCTGCATCAGAAGCGCTCCATGGGATGGGTAGCCCCAAAGAAATCAGTGGAGATACAGGGGAGAACAAGGCCACTCACTATTAAACAAACATCTTGCTTCCCCAGAATGGCCTTGCTGGCTGAGGAAGTGTTGTATTCAAAGGGCTTAAATGCTTACATTAACCTAATTGTTTCTTCACTTACCACATGTGGGCTGTTGCTATGCTCACCTCTTTGTACAAATATAGTCTGATTGGCTGATGCTCAAAGAGGAAGCATGGAAAAGTCTCATCAGTAGAAAAGAGCACAGGCTTACAGCTATTTTTCTTTGTCCTAAGCTATTTTGAATGGAGGGCTGGGATGGCTTTTGAAATGTCTTCTGCTGAGTGGGGACTAACAAGCAGCTCACGAGAGCCTACACTGGCCCCTCTGACTCTCTCATCTTTAATACGGAGCCAGAGACAATGGAGCATAACAAACAATGCTCCTTTTTGGCCACTTGGATTGGATATAGGATTGTTGTTTCCCAAGAGATGTAGCTCCATATTAAAGATGAGGTTGGCTACAATTTGATCTGTTGTATGCAAACCAGGTATGGCCCCAATGTCTAGGTAGTTTGTCAAGGCACCCCTCACAGGGGCAACAATCAGTGTGCCTGTTCGACAGCCTTGTTGAAAGCTTGTTATTCCTGGGTTTTGATTTTTAATACCGCACACATCTCAATTTTCTTTGTATGATGTCTATAAAAAACATTCCCTTACAAGTGATTGAGCAAAAAATCAATACTACACCTACTACTAAAAAAATAAATATAGGGAAGCCCCTACACTTTTAGTGAAAAAGATGTTAAAAATTTTGATTTTATTCTATCTAGGTTCTTATACCTCTTTCATAACTATAGTATAGGATTCAGAGTAGCAGCCGTGTTAGTCTGTATCCGCAAAAAGAACAGGAGTACTTGTGGCACCTTAGAGACTAACAAATTTATTAGAGCATAAGCTTTCGTGGACTACAGCCCACTTCTTCAGATGCATACAGAGAATTCTTCTGTATGCATCCGAAGAAGTGGGCTGTAGTCCACGAAAGCTTATGCTCTAATAAATTTGTTAGTCTCTAAGGTGCCACAAGTACTCCTGTTCTTTTTATAGTATAGGAGCCCCTTTCAATAGTGTATTAAGTGACATGACTGACATCTGTCACATGTGGTATGTTTGCTTGCTCATCCTTTCCCACGGGGGAGAATCCTGTGTGCAGAGTAGTGTGGTCAGGTTTTGTTTTTGTTTTTAAATGTAAACGCTGCCATGTGTTTGTGGTGCAGAAGGAAAGTTGAAGAAGTGTGTCTTACCCTTGGAGTGGAATGTGGTGATTAGATCTGCTTGGAAATTCTCTGACGAACATTTTTCCACCAGAGAATGCTGATTAACTGAACTGGGTTGATTTCAACATAGGTCCAACGGAAAGCAGGAGGGCTCCCATTGCAAACCTGTCTCGTTTCCTGCCAGCTCATTTGCCTTGCTCTTTAGCAACCTCCCTGGTGAACAGATTGGGAACTTTCAAGCTCCTAGGCTCCTCAATTCCTACACAGCTTGCCATGCATGCTGCTGCAGAATGGGGTTCCCAGGTCCACCAAGCAGACTGCCTCTGAGCCAGGAACCCCAGCCAGTCAGGCAGGTTGCCTTAGAGTCACAGGTCCCAAGGCTTCCATGGTCCACAGCTGTGAGGCAGCCTGGCCTTGAGTCAGAGATCCCAGAGTTTCCCAGGTCCGTGCGTCAGAGGCAGCCAGCCAGGCAGAATGCCTCTGTGTCGGGGACTTTCCCTTTTGTGGAGAATTTTGAAATGTTTGGGGTTTTGTTCCAAATCAAAACCAGATTTCAATGTATCGAAATCCTCTGTGAAATGAAATTACTTTTCTCCACACAGCTCTAGTGGTGAGGTTTGTGGTGGCCCTTAGTTTCCATGGAGAGTCATTCCACAACTTCAGACCAGATCCTGAAGAAGGCTCTGTCTCCTGCACAGATAAGCTTTAATTCATGGCTGTCGGGAGTTATTTTTAGGAGTATTAAATAGTTAAATGGTAGGCAAATAATAGTTAATCTATATCCATTAGGAAAGTCAGTGTTTTCCTCTGACTTTGGAACTCTGGACCCATTCCCATTTACACTGAAGCCACTTTACACCACTCTATCTGTATAAAAGGGCCATACAGTGTGTGTAAATATAATTTACTCACATTGAAGTCCCTTTAGATTGCCAGAGAGTGTAATGTGACCTTAGTGTATATGGGAGTCAGTTTCTCTGATTTCAAGCAAATTTCATTTAGTAACAAAGCAGAAGGACACCATGGGCCCTGTTCTCCTCTTATTGACAATAGATTTACACTGGCCTAACACCAGTGAATTCAATGGACTTCATCCTAACCTACACTGGTATAAGTGAGAGGCCCTTTGTCTGTCTTTTCAGTTCTAATACAGTCACTAGGGAGAGAAACATGTTTTCCTTGGCCACATTAGTGGCATCCTCATATTGTCTCGTGCTTGTATTTGGCTTTTGTTCTTGTTTAAATGAGTTTTCATTTGTCTGAATAAATGGGCCTTTAAATAAAACTGCATTCAAGCAGATGACTCTTGTTTGAACAATTCTAAATGAATACGGCCACGCACTAAACAGGCTGAAACATGCTTTCAAAGCTGCTTGTCTCTGAAATGCTGGGACTTTACTCCGCCCCCTCTGTTCTGCTGTTGTGGGCTTGAAAGCACCTCAGGCAAGAGACTGATGGAGCAGTGAGAGCTCTGAAATTTTTGTTTGCATAAATTCATAATTAAATACTCTGGTGTGAAAGAGAGAGAAGATTGTTTTCCCTGCTGGTTTACAATTCTAAATTAGTTGGTTCTTTCAGGTGGTTGAGGGCAGTGAGAGATTGTCAGAGCTAAAAAAAATTCAGTTTATGTGGGCATGCAAGGAAGATCTCGCTCTTGTTCTACATGTACAGGATGTACATTGTGCGATGAGTTGAGGGACTGTATCATTCAGGGGAGGGCAACTGTAGAACAATTAATAATTCAGGCCCATTGTACCCTGACATACATAATGGTGTGACATCAATCTGCATGAGGGGAAGGTTGGCCCATCAATCACTTTGTGCTCTCAACTAATTTTTAACATTTTTTTCTGGTTTGCTCTGGACAACCAAACACAGCTGACTCTCCAGCCCCCTCTTGCACTCACTGTAGTATTTAACCCTGTTCTAGTTCAACCCCCCAGAATCCTTTTTCCTCCCGTATTCTCAGGTTAGACAGACAGAATGACAGTGTGGTACAATACCTCATAGTTCATTCAACAGTGAGAATCCAGATTTATTTCTGTTGGATACTGAGGGGAGACAGCTGCTTCTGGAAACACAGAGAATATTTGAGATTCTATGGGCTGAGAACAGCCTTACCATTTGAACTGGCTGGAGAACAATAAGTCTGTTTTGTGGCCACTTTCGGGGCTTCAACATTTGTTTTGGTTCTGCACTGGAATGAAAACAAAGCCTATTGAACATCATCACCAAAAAATGACTTGTGTCAAAATGTTCACTTTTAGAGCAGATCCAGAACCTTCTGATCTGAGGAGGAAGGTACATGTGTGTCCAGGCCCAGTTAGAGTGCTGGTGTAAGATGATAGAATATCAGGGTTGGAAGGGACCTCAAGAGGTCATCCGGTCCAACCCCTGGACAGATTTTTGCCCCACATGCCTAAATGGCCCCCTCAAGGATTGAACTCACAACCCTGGGTTTAGGAGGCCAATGCTCAAACCACTGAGCCCAAGCTCAAATTACTGCTCTAGTTGGTTCATAGCTGAGTTTTTCATGCCACATCATTCCAAATCAGCCTGACTGGGGACATGAACCTAGGTCCCCCTCTAGTACTGTAACCACACAAGTATCTCTTGGTTTTTTCTCTCATATTTTGTTCAAAATGTTCCAACCAGCTCTGCTTACTGTGCCCTGCCCAAAGTAGAAGCCTCCTATCCTGGAGAAGAGCCCACTTTTGAAAAAGTTTATTAAAATGAACAAAAGAGACCACTGCCTTTGGGACATGTCGCTGAGTCACAGCATGATCCAGTGAACAGTGCACTGGACTAGAACTCAGGAGACTTGGGTTATGTTTGCAGGTCTGCTTTAATTTAGTTGGGGATTGGTCCTGCTTTAAGCAGGAGGTTGGACTAGAGGACCTCCTGAGGTTCCTTCCAACCCTGATATTCTATGATTAATCTGCTGTGACCCTGAGCATGTAATTTCACCTCTCTGCCTTTGTTTCCCCTCCTGCCCTTTATCTGTCTTAAAATAGATTGGAAATTCTTTGGGGGAAAGGACTATCACTTACTGTGTATTTGTACAGCACCTAGCACGATGGGCCTCCAGGTGATACTTTAATACACATAATAACAACACTGGTGTTCAAAGAATCTAGGCTTCTTCTTTGGCCAGTCTGCAAATAAAGTCTATATTTCACTGGAAGTTTTACTTTGAATGATATTAGTTGCATCCTGAACTCAGGCATTTTCAGACACTTGTGATCTCCCTCTCTCTATCTCTGGGTATTTCTACACTGCAAAAGAAGACCTGCAACAGTGGATTTCAGAGCCTGGGTCAACTGATTAGGGTTGATGTCATGGGGCTAAAAATAGCAGTGTAGATATTCCTGCTCAGGCTGGAAACCTGGGCTCTGAGACCTTCCCGCATCGCCAGGTCTCAGAGCTCAGGGTCCAGCCTAAGCCAGGATATCTACATTGCTGTTGGTAGCCCCATGGTCAAGACCGCATCAGTTGAGCTGGGCTCTGAGACTCACTGCTGGGTTTTTTTTGGCAGTGTAGCTGTACCCTCTGTTTCCTGGACATGCTGCAGCCCTCTAAGGATTTGTTTAATCAGTGGCTGCTTTCAGTCACATCACCCAGCTGAATTAAAACTTGGGTCCAGCTGAGGTGACGTACTGCAGATAAACAAGACAAGACAGATTTACTATTTCCAATGACTGGTCTGCACTGGGAGCAAAGGTCGCTTTGTCCACCTTCTCTGGACATCTCATCCCTTATTTCAGATAGTACCTGAAACATTCTGGAGGAAAAAAGTAGAGAAAATACCAGGTTATGATTCCAATGCATCTTCCCCTAAGCATATGAAGGCACAAGATAGACAGCCAAAATCTGTCACATGTCAATCAAATAAAGGAGAGGAAGCATATGCAGTACAATTAATAGTCTGAGAAGAACTGGTTTCAGGGTATTAATTACTAATAATTTTGAGCCTCCTCACCAGGAGCATAACTACTGAAATATCCTAGCTTTATCTACATGGAAAATAAACACAATTAGGAATAAGGCACCTTCCTAGAGTGGGAGATTAGTACAATATTAACCAGGCCAATATGTATAGATTTGCTGGCATTGCACCTGTGCAAACATTTTTGCCCCTTGAAGGTGGATCACTTGCTGGTAGTGATGCACACTAAAGGTACATTGATCTCTTATCTTCAAACCTGTAGTAAAGTCTGAAATACCAGGTGAACTAAAAGACCTCATTAAACTTTAGCTATCAACAACACAGAACAATGTAAAAAAAAAACCCCACAAAAAAACAAACCGTTAGAAATCCCAAGCATCGTCTCAAACAGTCTCTCTCTCATTATCTCGGGCCTTCCTGGTGAAGATCAATAAACAATTTGCATATTTTTTATCAATATTTAATGTAATGCAGCAGGATGCTTTTGATGGCTCAGGTCCTTCTGTGCACTCTTTTAACATGACAGAGACTAAGAGCCCAGCAGGTGCTCAGGTGCTGGGGTCAGTTTCTAGTTAAAAACATTAGGGATTGGTCTGGCTAAATAATCTACAGCTGCCCATCCGAGGGCAGGAGTGAGAGCTCACAGAGCATGGTGATGAATTTTAACGATCTGGGAAGACAAATGAGCCTGAGCTGCCATGCAATTAGTGGGCTGTGGAAAGATGTGTTGAGTCTAAATGAGGGACATGATCAGCTCTTGACTCTCAGTGTGGAAGAAGCCCTCCCTCTGAAGGCCATAATGAGGAAGGTAGATGAGATCCCAAACAGGTTGACAGAACAATTAAGGGGAAGATGGGAGTTGATTCAAAATGAAGCAGTCCCATCAAAGGCAAATTTAGGTGGAGAATGATAGAAACATAAACCCTCATTTGTGTTCTGTTGCTTTAAAAAATATGAGTATGTAGAGCATTCTGTTCGCTACTCACAGATTCACATTATCTTTGACTTGTCATTTATATAATTGAATTTGCATTTAAATAAATACAAAAATATCTTTGAATGATGGGCCTGGTTCTGATCCCACTTACACCCGTGTAAATCAGGAATAACTCTATTGAACTCAATTTTAATGAGAACAGAATCCATCCCAATCTGTCTTGTAAAGAACAGAACTTGTGCAATACACAAAAGATCATTTAAAAGCAGTGGTCACACTGTTGTTTTAGGATACCTGATTGGTACTGTAAAGCTCTTTGATATATGTGAGATCTCAGAATTGCTAGGGGAGAGGTTCCGTGGGTCTGTCAGGTGAAAACATCAAGCTTTTCATCCAGCTATGAATACATTTTTAAAAAGGTATGTATTTTAAATGTACTGTAAGAAAAAGCCCATTCTGCTGTTAAAAGTTGAAATTAATAATGCTTACAAATAAATCAACACAGATAGTATTTAGAGGACCAAACTGTTTTATTGGAAAACAAATAAAACTAGAGTTCTGCAAATAATTCATAATAAATGGTGTATTCACTGAATTTAGTCTATTTTTTCTGCTTTCAGAACATCATGGAAAAAGTTTGTGATTTCCTTGAACATATTAATTATTTGAACTTCTTCATCCAGTTTTGGATGAAGAACTGATGAACTGATTGTAATTATATGATAATTGAGTTGTGTCACTTAGTTGTGATTGGTGATAGAGATCACATGGTATTGTTTCCATTCGCTGGATGAGCTCACTTCCAACATGAACACTTGCATATGCAAATTTACAGTTGGCAGTTTGGTTTCTACAAATATTTTTGCATGTTACTCTATTGTAGTCCATTTTGCTCTAGTTCTTATGCTGTGCCCATAATCATTTGGTCTCGTCAATGTACTTTTCATGAATTTGCCAGTAAATGCCATTGCTGTAATGTTTGTGTCAGCAGATACACAGGAAAAATAAATATGGCCAAACTGATTCATTTAAAAATTCAACTTAGTAATCACAGACAAGTGTTTACTATATTTACCCAGCTCTAAGGACACATAAAAAATGATGAGCTTTGTTACTTCAGCCTCAGCAGTCACACAGAGGAGTAAGAACCCCATCCCCATCTTGCCATGGCTATGTGGGACCTCCCTGGATCTTGGATCTGAGTCAGAAGAGGAGAGGCTGTGTACCTGACGTTCACCCTCATGATCAAGTAGGTGGGGAGGATGTGAACAGTGGCCAGGGAGGGACAGAGCAATGGAACCTCTGCAGCATGTGCTGGTGAGAGAGCTTTTGGATGCAAGGTGGGGAATATGCTTCATCTTGTAAAGGGCTGACATAGCTCACTTCCCCCAAACCCCAGCAGCAAAGCAGAACTCCAGAGAAACTAAGAGGGGAATGACTGAGGCACAATATCTTCCCTGATCTCCTCCGATTGGCACCACAACATGCAGCTCCATACGCAGAGCTGAGTCTCCTATAGGTTAAGTCTAACATTATGAGAGCAATTCAGGCCTCATACAACATTAGTATGGTAAACCACTCCTTTAATATATTGTAGACTAGAGACTTAAGGCACAAAGCAGCCAAAGTATTGGTCCATCTGTAAAATACTTCACTGAAAAATCAAACCCTAACCAAATAAAAGGCTCCCTCAAGTCACATTCACTGTTATAATGAAATTATCACTTTAATGTAGGGTGAGTTTTCTGACAGGTTGATTTAACAGACATCTCACTTAAAAATGGGCCTGCTTTTGTTCCCTGAAAAGACTTCACTTTAATAAACAGTATTATAGTAGAGAGAGAAGGTGAGGTAATCTCTTTTATTGGACCAACTTCTGTTGGTGAAAGAGACAAGCTTTTGAACTCCACAGAGTTCTTCTTGATAGCACTCTTTCTTTAGGCCAGATAGCTAGATACATACTCTCATGCATGCACATTGGCTTATTTGTTACACATTTTCCAGTCACCTCACTTTATATCCAGACATGCTGATTAGAAACGAGTGAAGATACCTGTGATGCTCAGGGATGTACTTCCATTTAGAGCAGAAAAAAACCCAAAACAAAACAACAAGCTCCATGAAATACAAAATTAATGCGTCAGGTTAATTTCACGCACCCCTCGCCTCAGACCAATTAGTGCAAATTAAATTTTGTGCTAATTGAACAGAGTCGCTAGAATGTTGCACAGAAACCTGTGATTTCCGTTGTTTTCAGTACGACTGTACTTTGCACTATTTGCTGTCTGACTAGCGGGAAAATATTTTTACCACAATAATGAAGAGACTTACAATAATTTGTCGAATGATGGGAATTTCCAGGGAGTGGAGCACATTCACATTAGATTTCAGCCCAGTGGCTGAATGAGGCTTATTAAATGGACTAACTCACTCATCTTGTAACAATACAGGCAGTCCTTGGACTTACGATACAATTGGCTCCTGAACACTGCATCTTAAGTCAAAAACATCATAACTTGAATTTACCATAGTAACAATGGCAGATCGAGTGTCGTAAAGTCGAAATCGACGTTATAAATTCGAAACACAATGACAATTTATAAACATCGTAAATGCTGTTCGTCGTAACTTGAACGTTGTAAAGTCGAGGACTGCCTGTAGTTCTGTTCATTTTTGCCTTCCTGGGTAAAACTTTTTATATATTTAACCAAATCCCAGTTAATGACACTCTTGGCCTAGAGTTTACTGCACCCTGAGGACATTCATGTGTCACCTGAGTCCTCAGGTAACAGAAGTTCAACTCTATTAAGAGTCATATTTACATCTTGCATCAAGCGTGCTGGATGTCATCCAGAAGGGTATTCTTGAATCAAATAATGGTCTTTCTGCAAGTGTTCCCAAAACAAAGGTAACTATATGCTTTAGAAAAATGACTCACTTCTGGAGGTTTCAGAGTAGCAGCCATGTTAGTCTGTATCCGCAAAAAGAACAGGAGTACTTGTGGCACCTTAGAGACTAACCAATTTATTAGAGCATAAGCATCCGAAGAAGTGGGCTTTAGCCCACGAAAGCTTATGCTCTAATAAATTGGTTAGTCTCTAAGGTGCCACAAGTACTCCTGTTCTTTTCACTTCTGGAGGGAATTCCTAAAAGTCTTGTGAAATGCCAAGTGCCTGCTATCAGATATTTAGTGCTTTCAACTCCTGTTAAGACAAAAAGAAAGAAGAAGAAGAGGAAGAAAAAGATTGAATATTACTTTTCCTATTTCCAAGGCCTGGTGATGTCACTATGTTCACTGAGTCTGTGGGAGCTGAGGGACACAGTCTCTTACAGCAGCAGCTCTGCCCTAATGTTGCAATCAGTGTGGCAGTTCCACCAACGTCCATCTATGGAAATACATTACTATTATATGTGCCATCCAAATGTGAAATTAAGTGGATCCTTAGAACTTCAGTGTTAGCAAAATGGAAATCATCTGAGCTAAAGGGACTGTGGGACCTGATCCTAACCTCTTTGAAGCAACAGGAGACTTTCCATTGACCTCAGTGAGGTTGGGATCAGGATTGAATTCTCTGCTGATGCTGACCTCCTTCTTAGAGTGCTTTGAGATCTACTGATGGAAAAGTGCTATATAAGTGCTAGGAATTTAGTATTATTATTATTACTGTTACACTGAAAATTGAAAACAATTTTTTACAAAATATAAAACCTACAAATATGAGCAGATCTGGAACCATTTTTGGACTTAACATATCGAAAGAGTTTCATTGCATGCCAGGTAGAAGCTGCCTTGCTAACTTATGGGCGCCTAAACTACTGTAGTCCTCCACCAGTATTACATATATTAATTGTGGCCTGATGGTGGTTTGCATCTTGCTTGACATTACTGCTTCCTATCTTTTTATTTTCTCCAACGACACAATGAAAGAGACTGTTTTTTTTTTCCTATTTATGTCTCATTTTTTCCAGACATTCTATAATGTTACTAATGTTATTTTATCTTTAAGTCATGGACAGCTAAACTGTGAATATTTTGGCGCTGCTAGTGACACCCTTAATCACCGGAGTAGCCCCAGTGAGTCCAGTAACACTACGCTTGTGAGTGACTTGTTCTTCATTTGGAATATGGGTTTGCCATCTGGCCCTAAAGCATGACGATGTATTTATGGTACTAACAAATACACCAAAATGCAGATCAGGATGCTTGCTGTAACACATAAGGGCTAGATTCACACATCCATATTCATGTTGAGTAGTATCTTAGGCTGGAATAGATTTCCTTTCAGAGGAAGGTGAATAAAAGGTGGTAGAATCTAGCTCTATTATACTTAAGGATGTACATTTCAAATACCCAAAGGCTCTGTACAGTATAGTTTACAAAATTGTCTTATATGTTCAATTCATTATACTAATAGTCTTTAAAATGTAATAAAATTTCATTACAAATACACATATTTGTATTTTCCATGCACGCATTATTAGGTAAACCTGTCCATGTGCTAATAGCTTGTGATTCAGAGCTTTGAAGTTGTAATTTTTCACATACAATTTTTAAAATATGACAAGGGAAGCTTGTGAATTACCCCAGTTGTATTAAAGCCATATATATGAATGCAGCAAGGTCTCCCTGCCTTGGACCTGTCTCTACCTCCATTTTTTTTCTCTGACAATCATCTACTGGCTTCCTTTGCTAAGGTGACTCGGCCCTCTGGCCAAGTCACAGAATGTCCACCGCCTCTGAAGTGTAAACCAGAATCTGAACACAACCCAAATCTTCTGCCTCATCATGTCCTGGGCATGTGCTGGCCCCTCTTCAAGGGGCTATTGTCTTATATGCAACTGTCTTTTGCCCTTCCCCAGGGCTCTATTCAATCCCTTCTTCCCTTTGCACACAGGGTTGCTGTACCCCCTCACAAGGTGGGAGCATAGGGGAAATCCATGTCCAACCTCTACTATGGGTTCCCAGCCTGCTAAACAACTAGACATGTCTGTCCATAATCCAAAACTGCCGTGTCTTCTTCTAAGGGGTTGAATACATATAGCATATCCTTACTGAGTATAGTTATGTGCATTGTACTGTACAGGCCAGATTCTGCTGCCCTTGCTCCTGTCAAGTTGTACCTTACTCTAAGGTACACTTTGAAATCAGCCCTGCGTGAGGGGCAGCATGCAGTTGCCTTGCTCCAGGAGCCCAGCAGGACCAAACTGTGACACAGCCTCACAGTTCTAGCCTTACTTTCCTCTTGCCCCATGAGAGAAGTAATTGGTGCCAGCCCTTTTCATGGCACAGCTCACCTTTGCTTTCAGCACTGGCTTAACTGTGCTCCCCAGCACATTATGAGGGAGGAGCCAACTCCTCATGGCCACCTGTTTATTTGCTGCCCACCTTCTCAAAGAGGGGAGTAATCAACCCTGGCTGCTATGGGAGATTGGCCTATTGATGAACCAAACGAAGAACTGCGGGACCTAAAGCTTCCTTTGCCCCCTGCCTTCCTCTGTCTCCCATTCTCCTCAATCTAGGTCTTGTATCAAGTGCAGTTAGGCCAGACCAGAGCATCTGACCCAGAGATACTAGGGGTTCTTTTCCCTGCTATTCTGAGAGAGAGCACACATAATGAAGCTTGGGTGTCTGTGGAGGAGGCAAGAGATACACTTTATGCCTCACTTTCCCATGTGGAAAATGGGAATAGTAATTCTGTCTTGTCTATTTTGCCTGCAAGCTATTTGAGGAAGGGAATGGCTTGCATTATATGTTTGTACAGTTTGCACAATGGGGCCCTGATCTAGGTTGGGTCTCTAGGCAATACTGTATTACAGATAACAATGACTTCATACAGTTCTATTCATGTTATCAGGGGATGTTCTGAAGGCCAAAAGTGTAACTGGGATAAAAAATAACTAGGTACATTCATGGAGAGGGGTCATGGCTAGTAGTCAAGATGGTGAGGGATGCAACTCCAGGCTCTGGGTGTCCCTAAGTCTCTGACATTTAGAAGCTGGGACTGGGCGACAGGGGATGGATTGCTCAATAAATTCCCTTTTTCTGTTCCTTCCCTCTGAAGCATCTGGCATTGGCCACTGTAGGAGGACAGGACTGGGCTAGATGGACCATTGGTCTGACCCAGTATGGCTATTGTTATGTTCTAAATACATTTGATTTCTGCTTTTCATGCTGGTACGTCTCCTTCCTTGAATTTTCTGCACTTTCTTTAATGCTTCCAGTGAGTTCTTCAATTTCCATTTCTGCCATTTCTTTTTCTTCCTGGTAATAATTACACCCTCCTCATGTATGAATGCATATTTCACTCCCACCCACAGTTCACTGGATATTTTTTCGGCTTCCTCTTAATTTGCCAGTTCCTCAGTCCTTGCTCTTCATCTTGATTATTTCTAAGTGGCTGATATGATTGTTTAATGTATTTGAAGCGAGACTTACATTTAAGGGAAAAAATAGCTGATGATTAGAATTGTTATTGATTCCTAACAAAATTGTGTAGTTGGTGCCTGATCCAAACCTCACTAAAGTCAATGGAAAGTCTCCCACTGACTCAGGCCCTGAGTCATGCTAGCTTACCATCTTTTCTACAGTCAATCTTATTTCTGGGATACTGCCCCAAATATATTTTCTCCTGCTATAATTCTGACATGAAGTATTTGCAAGAATAGTGGCATTCAATGAAATCTTGTCTGGGTCTGCTGATCTCTTCTAAATTCTGTCTCCTACATACTGATCCACCACCTTTCTCCTTCACATTAACTTTGACATCCCGTGGCTCTAGCCACAGATCATGTTTTGGCACTGGATCTATGAGTTCCAGCAGCTGGCTGTAAACTCAGTTTCATTATTCTTAGTAGCTGTAGACTGTGCACATTTATGACTGACAGATTTATGGGAGCTCCTTTGAGGTGGATTGTACTAAGTCTGGCTTTGGCTTGATTATATACTTTCATAGATGCAGATGCATCATTATTCCTGATAAATGCCACTTCTTGAAGAAGCAAATTAAATTTTATTCAAGAATAGTGAATGGATTGGTACCAATCCCTTTGGACCGCACAAAAGCTTGTGTTGTCCCTGATTGTAGTACAAAGTACAGTCATCCTGAGCGGTGCAGTGGGAGAATTTCCAGGCAGAGAGCACTTTTCTTTTTAAATAGCCACATGCTGCATTGGTGAATGTTGATATTGTCAGGAGAGATGCTTTCTTAAGGACTTTGTTCTAACATCATGCATTACTACAGTACTAGAGATTCAGCTTTAGAAGGATGATGCCTGATTTGAGCAATGAGGGGCTTATCTCTTAACTTCACAGAGCAGCTTTTGAACCTTATTGTGATCCATTAATTCCTTGGAGAGAGTAAGGCAGTGATTCCAGTATCCTTCCAAATACCTTTATGTATTGTAACATCGGGAGAACCCAAAAGGATGCCTAAAATCCAACAAACTTTAATGCAGCCAGAGCTTTACAACAGCTCCTGCTTCTCCTAAAGCTGGCTACAGGCAGCACCAACCACTGAAAGAACATTTTGTTGTAATTCCCGTTCACTCAGCCTCTCACTCAAATCACAACCATCTGCAGCTCCAGACCGTGGAGGAGGAGAAGAGCAGAACAATATCATAGGTGTCTCTGTAGTGCTACCTATTCCTAAGGTTGCCTGACACATTCCATTATAGGACCCTGTTTTCATTTGCTTTTAACTTTGCCAAACTGTAACTGTTTGGGCTGAAATTTTTCATGCCAGATGATATCTGCCTATAGCTCATTAAAAAAAAATTATTTTAGCTAAAACAGCTCAGCCATTTCCAGTAATGATAGTGCGGGGGCAGGTTTTGCCCATGTTAAAAAGAATTCTTACAGCTATTGCATAGAGAATTTCTAGCGCTGCCATGTGTTGGAGTATAGACTGGAAATTTAGCAGGTGGGTTGCCTGGGGCAGAGCCATGCCTTTTGCCATTGGAGTGAAACTCTACCCAAATTTGGTCACGTTATGAGTGTCTGAAAATCTGTGTTAGCACATGCTGAGTATAAACTTGATAGAGTTTGGCAGCTAAATTCTTCAAAGATTCCATTTTCATGTGTCAACTTGGGGGATGCAGGGGCTGAACAGGACTTTCCTTATGATCACTCCTCCTGAGAAGGGAGGGCACTCTGGTATCAGGCACATGATATGACAGCAGAGATACTGTCTCCCATGTGTGCCCCATGTTCCCCAGGCAGATGCCCAGGCAGTGTGGTATGTAGAGCGAGGAATGGGGGGGGGGGAGGGGAGAGGATGGATGAGAGAAAAGGAGCTAAGGAGAGATGGTGGAACACAGGGCCAGCTCCAGGCACCAGCCCACCAAGCATGAGCTTGGGGTGGTGCCTGGAGGGGGGCGGCGCGGCGGAGCGCTCTGGCCTGAGAGTGGGGCTGCGACTGGGCTCGCCGCCCTCCCCGCGGCGCTCCAGCTGCCGGGGAGAGCGGAGCCGCAGTGGGCTCGCCGCCCTCCCCCCAGCCGCTTGGGGAGAGCGGGGCCCCGGCCGGGCTCTCCGCCCTCCTCCCGGCGCTCTGGCTGCCAGGGAGAGCGGAGAGCCCCGGCCGGGCTCGCTGCCCTCCTCCCGGTGCTCTGGCCGCGGGGGCTCTCCGCCCGCCCCCCGGCGCTCTGGCTGCCGGGGAGAGCGGAGTCCCGGCTGGGCTCTCCGCCCTCCCCCCGGCGCTTTGGCCCAGTTGAGGATTGCGGGCCCGCGGCCGGGCTTGGCGCCCTCCCCGGCCGCGCGGAGGGTGGCTTTCTTGCCTAGGGCGGCAAAAAAGCCAGAGCCGGCCCTGGTGGAACAGGACCCTAGGTGGGTGTGGGAGCAGAGGGGGTTTGGCAGAGGGAGACAAGAAATGGTGGGATGTGTGGATAGGAGCAGAGGAGGAGGTGAGTTGGAGCTGGGGGGGTATATTACAGGGCAGGAAGGGAGGACAGGAGCCAGAATGGAGGGAAGGAGCAGAAGATGCAGGTTGGTGTGGGGTGAAAAGAGCAAATGTGAAAGGGAATAGGAGCCAGGATTTGGTTAGCGGGTGGATAGGGGAAGAAAAGTAAGGGCACAGGAATCAAGGGGTGGGGCATGGTTAGCAGGAGAGGGGGACAGGGACAGGAGCCAAGTGGGGTGGACAGAAGCAGAGAGAGAAAGAGACAGGCCTGCAGGAGAGGGAAGAGTAGGGGCAGGGTTGCACGAGCAACCTTAATTCTGGCATTTCTTAACTTTTGAGTGCTTGATTTTGCAACCTTAATGTTCTTTTAATGTTTTTAATATATTTCTACTGTATAAAACAGCTGGGGACAGAATAAGTGCCCAGGGCCAGATTTTCAAGAGTTTAGTGCCCACAAAGTATTCTAGTTCCTAAATGGGAGTTGAGCTCCTTTGAGAATCTTCCCCAATTGAAAGGTGCTGAGCACTTCTGAAAACCTGGACCTTTGTGAGCCAAAGACACCTGAGCTGGCATCAGTTGCAACTTCCAGAGTCAGAAGGAAGCACTGTTCTTCATGAGTAGAGAGAGAGAGACGGGCTACGATCTCGTGGAGGCCTACTTTAGTTAAGTCTACAGGAGTTTCTGTTGGGTGTGGTTGCAATGGGGATACAATGAATCAGGGTTAGAGCTGGCCAAAAGCTAGAACTGATGTCCTGTGCGATATTCTGAGATTTTAAAATTTGGGTTTTGTCCAGAATCGGGATGAAAAGTCAAAATCTCGGAATTTTTCACGATACCATCTATCCTGAAATATTTTGGTTTGATATCATAGAATGATAGGACTGGAAGGTACTTCAAGAGGTCATCTAGTCCAGTCCCCTCCATGCATGGCAGGACTAAGTATTACCTAGACCATTCCTGACAGGTGTTTGTCTAACCTGCTCTTAAAAATCCCCAATGATGGAGATTCCACAACCTCCCTAGGCAATTTATTCCAGTGCTTAACCACCCTGACAGTTAGGACATTTTTCCTGATGCCCAACCTAAACCTCTGGTCAAAACGTTTAATTTCAACATTATTATTTTGACTTTAATATAACGTAATAATACAAATCCAAATGATGACGTCAAAATGAAACATTTTGACCTCATTGAGATGAAAGGTTTCGATAATTGCCTGTCAAAAATTTTGATGAAATCTATGTTCCTACAAAAGGTTTTGTTTTATTTGAATCAGCATTTTCCAATGCCAGAAATTTGTTTTGCCGAACATTTTTCAACTACATCTAATCTGTGCATCCCTTGGCTACAGGGGAAAATGCTGGTCACTTACAGGCCTCATGGTGAAGGGGTTTACTGTGGCTGTCTTGCATCAACATAACCTCTCTGTTGCTGGGATTTCTAGTCCTGATGCGTCTCTGTCTTGCTTTCAGGGTCAGAGCAAACACAAGCCAGGAATGAATTTAAGCTAACATGTACACTTGCTCTTTGCATCTCCAAAGCTCTGTACAAATATGCACTAGTGATTGCACATGCTAACACCTGTGTGTGTGATAGACAGCAGATATTTATGCACATTTTTTTTCTTTACCATTCAATTTTGCAACTGAAAATGTTTCAGGGGTTTTTTTTTTTTGGTTTCTTTTCCAGTTTTTGGTGTTTTCAGTACTCGGCCAAAGTATTCATCCAAATAAGCAATGCAACGGAAAGGAGAGTGACCCAGTGGCTCAGCAGGGAACTAAGAGTCCAAAGTCCTTGGATATATCTTTGACTATGTAATAGATTTGCTATTTGATCTTGGGTAAGTTGCTTTTAGCCCAGTTTTCAAACTTGGGCGCATAAAGTTAGGCACCTATATTCAGTTTTAGGCTCCTCCTAAATCAGTGGCTTAAAGCTTTTAGAAAGGAGCTGCTCCAGAGCCTTCTGCCTGATTCCAGTAGGGATACCACCATGGTTATGCCTGTAACATGGCCAGACATACCCTATTTGGGGCATGGAGTGTTTCTGGACTCATTGGCTAAACCCAGAGCCTAGCATTGAAAGGACTGTGTGATTCTGTCTGCCTCCCACATGGATGCACTAGTGAAGGAAGAATCTCCACTCTCCCTTCTGTGCCATGGCAGCCACACTTTAGAGTCTAGACCATGGGTGGCATCTAGATCAATGACTTCTCTTTCTTCAACTGTCTGCTTTGGAGAAATATTTTCATTGCATGTAAGGAAAAAAAGCTACTGTGCCTTTAAAGAAGGAGACATACTAAAAAATAATGCCATGCAGTTTGCAAGTTAAAGACTCCAACTTCTCCCTAGTGTACTTGTGTTCACCAGTTTTGTCAAATATAAAATACATTATAATTTCCCAGGCTATTCTGTTTAACAAAGCTTTGGAGACATCAGTTATCTTATTAACATTTATATTCCATTTTTATGACTAATATTGTCTCAGAAATTAAATAAAGCTTATTAGTATTTGAAATGGTGAAAAAGAACATTTTTAGCGTTGTTAGCCCTTAATGAATTCCAGCAGCATGGTTGAAGATTCATAGGCTTAATGCAGCCACATGTTTCTTCCTTTCCTCATGCTTTCAACATTAATAATTTTTTATTGTTATTATTGTGCATTATTATTTGGGGGGCGGGGACTCAGCCTTTTAGAACTTTTTTTTTGGGGGGGGGGGGTAAAAAAACAGTGTAAATTTTCCAAGATCTCTTTGGGAATACTGGGTTATCACCATTCTCCTCCTCCAGACAGTATTGTGAGGACACACAACAGCAGTTTAGCTTTCTTAAAGCAAGCAGTCATCATGCTGGTATCAAAACATTGCTGCTTAAAAATATGGAACAACAAAAATATCTTCCCACCATACCACCTAGTGTATGTACACTCCTTTATCTCTCTTCAGAACCCACTGTCTCTTATAAAAGAGAATAAAAATGAGACTAGCTAGTTTGATATGAGACAACAGGCTGTCCTCTAGCATGACCAGGCTAGCCTTTATAAACACTGTTCATTCTTTTCAAATCTCCCTCAGCATATATGTGCTAGTTTTATTTATCTCTTCCTGGCCTCATATCTTGTCTTTCCTAATCTGTTGTGACTACTACAGTCTTCATTGTCGAAGTGACTAATATGTCTATATCCAGATGGAACCAGCAAAATGTGCTTTTCCTATGATTAAACCTTCCTTTTCAGAGGCAGATTTCTCAATGGAGATGCCCATGCGGCATATGGATATTCAAGAGCATTAGTTATGCTTATCAGGTTGGACAAAAACCCCACCCTCCCAAACCTAGAAATTGCTGTTTTAGGTTAACCTCCCACCCCTTCTGCTCACTGGGTATTCTGTGTGTCTGAACTGTATAGGGCATAATCCACGTAACGCCAATCACCCATTGACTTCAGTGGGAGTTCTGGGTGTGTGAGGGATACCAGAATCTGGCTGTAACACCATCAATTCCTTCAGGAAGGGATAATCACCATATCCCTCTTGCTAGTACTCAGAAATAAATAAATATAATAACAAATAGTAGTACATATTATATAGTGGTCATTGTTTCCAGTAGAGTTGCTGCATTCCATACGTCTTGAGAAATAACACTCCACATTTCATGGTAAATCAGTAAATAACTCACATCATCCCCTTGTATTTATGCCTGACACAGCCTAACTTGGGATTCTAACACCATTTGAGGAGGCTGAAAAAGACATTGGCAATGTTTCTATGTGGTGTTTCATTTTAGGCTGCTGGGAGCTTCTCTGAAATGGATTGTATTACAAGTTAGTCCAAAGAGATCTCAGATAGCTTTTCAATGTTCTAGTGGAAAATTTCAAATAAAATGTATTAAACAATCACTTTCTCAAAATAGCCGTTACATAGATCATATATCGTGATTTAAACTCAGCCACTCTGATGGTTATTCTGTCTTTTTTTTTTCAAACCACAAACAAAACAGAATCTTTGCTTTTGCTGTTCAACATTTCCCACCGGATTATGCACCAATAAATAAGTACTGCTCCCGCCCATCTTTCCCAAGCAATGTGCTAGGATGAATAGAGTCAATTAAATAAATGCATATATAAGTAGTAGTAACGTTGCATTACCCCATTTTTTTCAAAGGCATATGCAATGGTTAAACTGTGCAAAAGTACATGAAACAGTTGCACCTGCAACACTACACATTTATGTATGTATATCTGGGAAATGGACCCACAGCTATCTGTCTGCATGTGCGGTTATCTGTACCACATATGCAATATTTTGCAGGACAATGAGCCAGATCTGGCCCCCATCGATTCTGTTCTGTGCTTTTCTGATGGCATAAAGCAGACATAAAACTGGCCTAAGTGGTCAGCTGTGCATTCCCCTTACAGGAGAATGCTCCAGTGGCATAAGGTGGAATGCTGGGGGCTTGGCTGGTAGAGGAAGGCATGGCCAGAGGCTGCAGCACTTAGGTGGTTCCCCAGCTGCTGAAGCCATAGGAAACTGCTACAGCTGGGCATAATGTAGAGCGGTCCTGAGGCTTCTCTAAATTGTGCCAAGGACCGAACAGGCTGAGGCTGATGATTGGGGACTCCTCAAAGTATTTAGGCTCCTTCTGTTGATTGAAATCAATGGAAGGTAGGTGCGTAAATACCTGTGAGGATCTGGGCCTATAATACTAACTTTGCCCCCCCATTTGGAGTTCTGTTCGAAGAGCAGCTTGACTAGACCCCATGATTGGGTCCAATGGGATTGCATATATTTTGTGCAGCTCGTATTTTGTTTGGGTCTTTGAAACTGTGGTCTATTATATTACACACAGCTTTTCTCTAATGTTTTACATCAATTTTTTGCTGGTAAAGGTTCCAGATTGAGAGACATGGAGAATGAAGTCCTTTATCTACCAAACAGTGCTGTTAAGCATATTTTATACAGATAATTCTGGCATTTGCAAAACTTGGAAGCAATGATAGTTAATATGTCACAGTAAAAATCCTAATTCAGCACATTCTAATCCAGCAGACAACATGATCCTACTACGGTGATAGACACTGAGGGCGTGTCTACACTTACCTCCGGAGCGATCGATCTAGCGGGGGTCGATTTATCGAGTCTAGTGAAGACACGATAAATTGATCGCTGCGCGCTCTCCCATTGACTTCAGTACTCCACCGGAACGAAAAGCATAGGCGGAGTCAATGGAGGAGTGTCAGCAGTCGACCTACCGCAGTGAAGACACAGTAAGTAGCTCTGAGTACGTTGACTTCAGCTACGTTATTTTCATAGCTGAAGTTGCGTAACTTAGACCGATTTAGCTCGTCCCCCTCTTCAGTGTAGACCAGCCCTACGTGTCAGACCCTCAGAGATAGGTGCTGGAACTAGGAATGCTGGGGGTGCTGCCGTAGCCCTGGCTTTAAGTGGTTACCATTATATACAGGGTTTACAGTTTGGTTCAATGGCTCTCAGCACCCCCACTATACAAATTTTTCCAGCACCCCTGCCCTTAGATAGTTTAAATTGGCATAGCTCCACTAAATTCAATGCGAGTGTGATGATTTAGAACAGCTTAGAATCTGGCCCTAAATATCCATGAAGCAGACTCTTAATGCCAAAGAAGGTAAATATGGTGTTAGCATGTGAAAAGCTAATAAAGCTACATAGCATCAAAACTATTCATACTACTACTTTTTCTGGCCCGTATCTGAAATTTACCATCGTTTATTATTATAGCGTGTTGAGCAGTTAGAGCACTTGCTGGTGTTTATCCTTAGCCCTTCAAAAGATGAAGTATTTTTTGAGAAAGATGCTAATCCCAGAGCTTTCAGATATTTGTGCTCACTTGATAGAAAAGAGAGGGGCATAATGTTAAGACTTTTCCCATTTATCAGCGAGTCTTTTCTTTATCAGACACAGCTGAGAAAATCCTTAAAAAACAAACAAACAAAAAACAAAACAAGAAAACCTCTCATCTGTGAGAGAAAAAATACAAAGTAAAATATAATCCAGGATTAGTATTTCTTTGCCAAGACTTCCCAAGTCCTTTTGGGCAGAAAGTCCAAATCTACATTTAAATGGAACCATTCCGAAAGTATGTTCTGCATGGTCATGCACGGATCAGTTTTCTTTGTAAGGACAATGGAAAAGGTAAAGTTATATTGTGAAGAATGATTGATACAGAGTAAATTAGGCATCAGGAAAAAGACACATCATTTGATGAAGGACAGCATAAATCACTGAATCTCCTG
Source organism: Trachemys scripta elegans (assembly GCF_013100865.1). Classification (NCBI taxonomy): domain Eukaryota; kingdom Metazoa; phylum Chordata; order Testudines; family Emydidae; genus Trachemys; species Trachemys scripta. Next base: position 19,585,663 of record NC_048301.1, on the reverse strand, counting down.
ATCCCCTCTAGGATTTATATCCTATATACTGGCATGCTAAAATTGAGATTACTGAATGTCTGGGGTTGATTCCAGGTTTCAATCAGTCAAACTCTGTTGTATTAGGAGCCTGTAATATTCTTGGAGTCGAGGGGCTCTGAACCTAGCATGCTTTAGAGCAGCTTGTAAAGTGGTTGGATTGGAATTATCTCACCTAAAGCACCACTAATGTTAAACACTCCCAAAGCAATATGTTTAATTGCATATTCTACTAAAAAGGAGGTCTAATTGGTCTCAGATTTATGCTATCAATACAAAGAGATTACTTTTTGGTCTCAATGCAAAGTACTGTGTGAGACCTCTGATCAGCCAAAATCTTTCTTGAAATAGAACAAGTCTTGTATTGCGATTGCATAAATGCCAGTTGCTAATACCAAAACAATTACAATATAAAACGAATCCAGTTTTCTCAAGAAAAATTCAGTCGAATACTTTGTGTGCTTTAGTATAATGTTATTAATAAGATGGCTGTTTCAGTTATTGCCTTATTATTCCATGTAACATGCTGTAATTAGGAATGCTAACCTTGCTCGTTATCATTTCTGTAAACAATGACAAGCATATGTATTATACAGTGCAACTGCGTAAATTCAGATAGTGGTTTTGTGGAGGATCAGTCTGCTCTAAAAGAAAAAAAAAGCTAAAAAATAAAAAGGGGCTACTCTGCATTCCCTTTTCTCCTTTAAAGAGCAACAGTAACATGAATGAAACATCACAAAACAAATGTACTGCATAATCCCCAAGGACCTCACATATTTTATCAGCATTTACACTGAAAAGAACAAATAACTGAATCTCAGAATTACAGTGGCTCAATCTATCCCTCCCCCCACCCATCTCCCTTTCTGTTTTTTATTCATTTCAGAGAACTGCAGGTTGCAATTCCCAGTTCTATGCAGGTTCTATTAGGGAGAAGCCCTAATAAAGGGCTGATTTTTTTTTTCATGGCACAGCAAAAGATATTATCTTGGTAATTCTATATTCACTTTGTTACACCTTATCCCAGCAGCCCAATGTGGAACCAGATTACCAGCCCTGCCTTTCAAAGCCTTTATGTTATTTTGCTTGATAAATTGGGCACAAGTCTAAAATTGAAAAGAAATCCTGTTTTTATTATTGGAGACAAATCTAGCAAGCAGGAAGCATATGTTGTGCTTTGGACCACATGCTGGGGAGAGGGAGCTTGAGGCTCTCACACCAATCAGTTACTTCAAACAATACCCAGCATCCACCTGGGACAGAGGCTGTGCCATTAGTCTTGACTGGAGGAGTCCTCTAATGCCAGTAGGCAGCCCCGAGGAGCAGAGGAACCAACTGACAAAATGTCACAAGAAAAAAAAATAAAAAAAGGAAAAGAAATAATCAATCTGTTCAATATTGATTTGCATTTTTTCTTACAATTATATACCAGAGTATGTTGATTAAATGGGGTGGGGGGAGAGGTGTGTTTTAGGAGCTAGCAAAGGGCTTATGTGAAAGCTTTAATGTGACTGAGCTAATGCAAAGATCACAATAAATGCATGGCCCAGAAAGCTCCATTTTTCAAAGGGCAGTGCTGGGTATTGATCTGTATTAGAAATGATAATGAGGTTATTTTGTGCCTCAGTGAAATACCTTAACTGTTTCAGTGCTTCAAATACATCACATCTAAAGTGCTTGAGCCTATGAATTTTTAATGCCCCCCAATTCCAAAATTTTCTAAGTCTCATTCAGCTTTTAGCAAGTGCCTCAGTTTTGTATTCCTGGGACATCGTATCTAGTATTTCAGATGGCCTTAGCTTTCAATTTAACTTTAGCTGCACACGAGTCAACAGTCTCTGAAGTTGAGTCTGATGTAAAGGGAAGATCATGTCCTAACATTTTGTAAAGTCTTTAATGTTTAAAAATCAAAACCTATTTGGGAAGCACTCAGGAGGTGCTAAACCTTTCAGCTTGCCCAAATATAGGTGATTGTTAATGCTTACAGAGATGCTTATTCATTCGGGAATTGCTTTGGATTGGTTTGTCTTGATCAAATAGAAAATCCCTCCCTGCATCTTCCTGAAAATAATTACTTCTGCAAGATTCTTCTTCCCGATTGTTATAGCTAATATGTGAATGGTTAGCTAAGTGACATGAGTAAATTATTAATGTGAAGGTTGGATCCGTATTCAGTACAAGAGCACAACATTTATAATTAGGCTAACGGAGGTAGTGCAAAGCAATCTACAGCATGGAACAGAAAGGGAAGCTTTGTTATTACAATTTTCTACCAAGAGGTTCAAAAAGATCTTATCCCAGTATATGATTCCCAGAAATATCTCCATCTCTTATTTCTGATGAATATCTTTTGTTTTTTCATCTAACTTATTTCCAACAGTTGGTCAGAAAGCTAGATATGAGATAGCACAGACAATTTACTTTGGATTCACCTTTGGTACTGTATATTAAAAGATTTTGTGATTATAATAGATCTGTTGTTGTAGTGAAACTAGTCAGGTATCACAAACCTATTTGGCTAGCTAAAAATATAATCCCTGGCTAACTTTCTAGATGTTAAACTATCATTGTTCCCTTTTCTTCCTAAAAGCTTAAATAAAAACTATCCAGCAAACAAAAAAATGCACTTAGGTATTTTCAGATCATTTCACGTTAATGGCATCTCTGTTTCATTCAAAATTAATAGCTGCCAAAAGTTTAGTATTGGGTAACCTGACTCAAAATTGCAGTAAAGTTAAGAGCTGTACATACAGTAACATGCCTTTGGTCATGTTATTTTGTTCTGAACCATGAAACTGAAATTAAAAAAAAACATGTTTTTCACCTTATTTCATTAGTCTTTATATACCCCAGTGTTGCAGAGTAGCAGAAAACAGTGCTTCATCATGGGGATTTCAGCCATATTCTGATTTTGTGGGCGAGATTCTTAGTGGAGCCTAGGGGATTTACACCAGCTGATATAACTCAAGTGGCTACATTGTCTCTAAGAAGTGTGGTTTGTAAATAACAAGCACAGTTTAAATATTCGTTAGGGTGAGCTATTCAAAAACACCCAGCACTGGGAGTTGCAGTCAACAGAAGTTTTGATGTAATTGGGAGCAGTTAGGCCACTACTAAGCACTTTTGAGTATCTAACCCTTAACGGTCTTATTTAATCTGTTTCCTTTTACTGATGAAATTAGAGCAATGATGGCCCTATTCTGATCTTGCTTGGTTTTATACCAGTAGTTCATTGGCTTCAATGTAGTTATTTCTGAGAGGTCAGAATAAGGCCCTCAACTTACGTCTTCCCCTCCACCCAACACCATTTTTGAGCTTATAGATGACAGCGAGGAGCTGGCATCCATACTGCATCAAAAGTACTTTGGTGTTATTTTTAAGGTAGCTGTGACATCTAAGGGCATGCATGGAGCTCTCTTGCCTAGCTACTTCACTGATTCTACACTAAAATTGGCATAGATGCAATCTTAGTGCATGCAGCTGTTCCAGCTTTTCAGTCACGTTGGGGGTGGAAGGTGGAGGGTAGCATGAAGAGGAGAGATGCATTCCAAAGCTACTCCCCTGAAAAGCAGCTTTAGGAATGTGAAAGTAAAGAAGCTGCAAAATAAATTGCCTACAATCCTAGACAAGAATCGATGTGAGGTGGCTGGTAGAGAAAGCCCCACAGAGTGTGTCTTCCCATAAGCAACGTGATGAGAAAGGGAAAAAAATACGATAGTTCTCTGAGATTTAAACAATCAATTCCTTGTTGACCAAAGAAAACGCTTTTTAATGTTAAGATTAATTATTGATCAAAGGTGGCTGTGTCCAATTGTTGCGTCATGTTTGTTGACATAAAGTTCAAATTGAAGTTTATAACATAGCCGCTACGCTTCTCCAGGCAGCAGTGACACCCAATTTATCATAATCGCTATCCAGACATATTTAGAAACAGAGATAAGCTGTTAGCTATTAGAGCAGCAGCGTTCATGAGCTCCTTTTACTGATTTATAGCCTGCCCCGATGTGCCTAGTGTGACAGACCCAGACCAATGGGGTACAGGAGTCTAGTAGAGGGCAAATATACTGGTCACTGGATGAGCAGTTTTCAGTTCCCTGAGTGACCAGAGCAGGGGCTGCACTAGAGTAATCAGGAACTTGCTAGAACCAGTTAAGGCAGGCAGGCTAATTAGGATACCTGGAGCCAATTAAGAAGAAGCTGCTAGAATCAATTAAGGCAGGCTAATCAGGGCACCTGGGTTTTAAAAGGAACTCACTTCAGTTTGTGGTGAGAGTGTGAGGAGCTGGGAGCAAGAGGCACAAGGAACTGAGAGTGAGAGGGTGTGCTGCTGGAGGACTGAGGAGCACAAGCATTATCAGACACCAGGAGGAAGGTCCTGTTGTGAGAATAAGGAAGGTGTTTGGAGGAGGCCATGGGGAAATAGCCCATGGAGTTGTAGCTGTCATGCAGCTGTTACAGGAGGCACTATAGACAGCTGCAGTCCACAAGGCCCTGGGCTGGAACCCGGAGTAGAGGGCGGGCCCGGGTTCCCCCCAAACCTCCCAATTGACCTGGACTCTGGGTTCTTCCAGAGGGGAAGGTCTCTGGGCTGTTCCCCAACCCACATGGTGAATCTCTGAGGCAAGAAAATCCGCCAATAAGCGCAGGACCCACCAAGATAGAGGAGGAACTTCGTCACACTAGGTATTTACAGGGGTCTAAGAACAGTGGGTGATTTTATGGCCCCTATTGAGGTTCTCCCATTGTTTTCAGTGGGTGCCATGAACATAAGAGTTGCCATACTGGGTCAGACCATGATCTTTCTTGCCCAGTATTCTGTCTCCAACAGTGGCCCATATCAGAGTTTCAGGGAGAGTGTAAAGAACAGGGCAGTTATGGAGTGATCCACCCCTGTCTTCCACTCCCAGCTTCTGGTAGTCAGAGATTTAAGGTTGCCCCAAGCATGAGGTTGTGTCCTGGACCATCTTGGCTAACAGCCATTGATGGACGAAGCCTCCATGAACGTATCCAGTTCTTTTTTGAACTCAGTTATACTTTTGGACATCACAACATCTCATGGCAATGAGTTCCACAGGTTAATTGTGTATTGTGTGGGAAAAGTACTTCCTCTTGTTTGTATTAAACCTGCTGCCTATTAATATCATCTGATGACTCCTGGTTTTTGTATTGAGTGAAAGGGTAAATTACATTTCTCTATTCACTTTTCCCACACCATTAATGATTTTATAGACCTCTATTGTACCCCCTTTAATACCCCTCCTTTCTATACTGAACAGCCATAATAATTTTAATCTCTCCTCATCCGGAAGCCATTCCATACCCTTGATCATCTTTGTTACCCTTCTCTGTACGTTTTTCCAGTTCTGCTATATCATTTTTGAGATGGGGCAACCAGAACTGGACACAGAATTCTAGGTGTGGGTGCACCATGGATTTCTATAGTGGCATGATGATATTTTCTATTTTATTTCCTATCCCTTATTCTATTCTTTTGTAGAATAAAGAATGCAGCAGATGGGCCTCAAAGTATTCTTGTGTCATTGGTACATTTCATGAGCTCACAGTCCACTCCCTCCTCCAAATCATTAATAACTATATAGAACAACAATGGTTCCAGTACTGGTTCATGGGATTTCCCTTCTTCACTTCTCTTTACCCAGAGAAAGAGCCATTCAGTATTACTCTGTTTCTTATTCCTTAAGCAAATTTTATTCTGCAACAGGACATTGCTCCTTGTCTTGTGGTTATTTATTTGCCTTAATAGTCTCCAGTGAGAGACCTTGTCAAAGACCTTTTGAAATTCTAAGTAATTTACATCCACCAGATCTCCTTTACCTACTATTTTATGAACCTTTACAAAGCTTTTTAATAGGTTAGCGGGGTATGATTAACCCTTGCAGGAGCTGTGCTGATTTGACCCTATCCATTGTTATTTATCGAAGTGCAGCATTATTCTGTGCATAATTGCACACTCCATCTGTTTTCTCCAAGCACTGTGGTGACTGCCACCAAATTGGCTGTTAGATGCTTGCTAAAAAGGCAATTCCTTGGGAATACAGGGACTGGAGATCTTGGAAATGATCTTTGCTCTACATTACTTCAAAAAGGCTCTAGACATCTCATAAGACCTATTAATTTTAGAACACTTTTTAAAAAATAAAAAAGCTATCTTTCTTCATAGGAAAAAACACTCAGAATCCTATAAAAATAGCTGCATATTGACATACTGAAGAATAAATTAAATCATCTCTGATTCACAGACCTCCCCCAACCAAGGGATTGATCTACCTGTCAGGGGATACAGGATGCAGTGGACAACTGGAGATGCTTTGAGATCACATCTCTCTCTTTTCATTCCCACAGCTGTGTGCCTCTTTTTTTATTATGGGCATTCTCAACATGAAGATCACAACCACCCTGTTCTCTCCATATTGCTAAATGGGAGGTGGGTCCCCACTAGATGGGAAAGGGGTCTAGGTATAGAAAAAGGTCTTAGTAGGAAAAAATTTGAGAACCTCTGTCCTTGCTTCCTCTCTCTTTAATCCATGGATCTTTGAAGGTTCTGCCTCTCTTCTTTCAGCTCCCTGCCTTAACTACAGGACTCCTCCTTTCTTCATCTCTCTCTTTTTTAGGACCAATCTCTTGTCCAAGGCACTCTTTTTGAAGCCCCATTTCCTCCCTGCTCCAATCTCACTGTTCTAGTTCTATACTTCTTTCCTGAGGCCATCTCAGCACTTACTAAGGCTACCTCTGAACTGGGTACGGTCAGTGACAACTCCATACAGCTTCCCACCAATGCTACTTACCAACACCACACACCACTTTGCCTGTACTGCTTACCACATGCTTCTGACACATACTTTCTCTTGGTACCAACCTGCTCACCCTTGCCTGGGTCCAGAGTAACTAGCCAGTGATTCAACTGTCTCACATATGCCCTCACACCTGCATCTCCCTCAGCCATCCTTGAAATATTCCTTCAAATAAAACTCACCAAGATAGATCAGCAGCTCTTCTGTCGAAGGTCTCCAGTAATGTGAAGCCTTCCAAGAGGAACTCACTGGCAGTGAGCAGTTTTTGAAGTGGTGACAGTGAACAGAATGTTAATTTAAAATGAGGAGGATGCTAGTCAAAGGACATTGTTAAACACAGTGACTTTGGAATGGTAAAATAATACTTCCGCCATAACTCCAGTGAAATATTCAGAACAAATATTAACAAGGGCCTGATCCTCATCTAGAGTAAATTGGTCTAACTCCATTGACCTCAACACAGCTATGCCAGCTAAACCAGATGAGGATGGGGTGCAGAAGACCATTAGAAAAAGTAACCTTTCCTGTTCCTCTGCAGGTTTCTAATATGAGCTGACTACCTCAATGTGCTTTATATTATGGATACATTGTTAATCTCTGAAAGAAGAAAAGATTTCAGACAAAGATTCAACAGAATTTTTTATAAGCATTTGCACCAATTATCTTAAACTCAAATTGTTTCACAAAATCCAAAGGGAATTAAGATTTTAATTTCTTTCTTCCCCCTTGTTTTTCTTCATTATTTGTCAAAGCCTAGTGACTAATCCCATCTTAAACATGAATATAAAATAGACCTAACAGATGTTCTGTCTGCTGCAAAACTTTATTTAGGAAGACACGGTTTGCATGAAATATAAATGTGAAGGTCAGAGCTTTGGGATCATTGTTTGTAATTACAAAGCTATGTCATTATTTAGTTATTATTATTTGTAATTTGGTGCATGAGTTTCATGAGTGATTAATGATGTTGGCTTAAATCAGGCATAATGCTAGCAGGCATCATGCAAACTTCTACACTGCAAATGAACCTTAATCCTGACCTGGAGCACCTCTGCTATTGAAGTCCTCGGTTTCTCTGGAACAGAGGCTGCCAATCATGCTGAGCTGTGCCAAATGGATTTTATTTTTTTGAAAGCCACAGCATCTGGAATGAAGCTGTCAAATACATTTTGACCAAAAAGCCTGGAATACCAAAATTCTTCCTGGTTCTGCCACAACATTCTGAAAATGATTTATTTTCTTGTTCATGCCTTAAGTTTGTGAATTCTATTTTATTCAGACATGTACTACATATGTTTTATATGTTATCGGCTAGTTTGTGTCCCCTGAAGATACAGAAGGTGAACTGAGGGTACAAGGAGATTTTCCTATGTTTATGTCCTTGCATGGGATCTGAACAGTATCCCACAGGGCTTCTGTCATAGGGAAGAGGGAGGGCTATGGGCCCACTCAGCTCCTCATGCCAACACCAGCCCATGAAGTGGCCACCCATGAAGAGAAGCATACCTTGAAACCTATTAAAGGGTGATGTAAAAACTATGCTCTCCTAGCTCAGGTCAGGTCGGCTGAGGATAGTAAACCTTTAGTTGAACCTGGGTCCAATTTTGAATGAACCGGGGCTGATTAATGGCATTGCACGGAAACTGTAAAACTCAATGGTTTCACATGATTTTAACCCTAAACAAGGCAGAGCATGTTGGTTTTGAGTAGAGCTGGTCTCTTTCCCTTTCTCTCCTTTTTTTACTTTCCTTGCTATAAATACATTTTTCACACTCTTTTACTGTTTTCCCACTAGAAAAAAGTTATAGATTATAACTTATATATATAACTTATAAAGTTATAAAAGATTTAGTTGGGGATTGGTCCTGCTTTGAGCAGGGGGTTGGACTAGATGACCTTCTGAGGTCCCTTCCAACCCTGATATTCTATGATTCTATAAACCAGTTAAAAAATAAAAGTGTGAGAAAGTGGGGAAAAATCATACTTTTACCATTATTTTACTGTTTTCCACCTGGAAAAAAAATTGAAAACAGTCAGAAATGTTATAAAGCTTGATTTGTTTCAAAATTTCTGGAAGAAAACAGATTTTTTTGACCACTGTATTTCAGCTGGGCATTGTTCCCATCAAACTTTTATAGGAAATATTTTGTTTTTATTCACAGTTCTAGATTTCAATTCAGTTTGCTTTTGTTAGTTCAGGATTTGTTTAAAGGAAAAACTCAAAGGGAAACTTGCAGAAACTGCACCAGAAACAGAAAATGCTCAGTTTCAAACTGTTGGAATCATGACTTCTGTCTAGAAATGAGCTCAATCAAGCTGAGGAATTTGAATGAGAATCCAGATCCAGATTTCAAGCACCTCAAAGTTCAGTTTGGCTCATTACAGCCGTGAAATCCAGATCCTGGATTTTGAATGACTCTAAATTCAGGATTTCTATTTGAGCTTCTCTACTTCTGATGTACAGTGCTGAGTACACCCTTAATCTTTGTATGCATCACTTCCATGGGCTCTATTGCACACTTGCCCATTGACTTCAATGGCTTTGGATCAGGCCCTAAATGGAAATACACATTTCTCACTAGCTTAATTTAACAAAGTCTGTTAGTTTTTTATTAAAAATGTATCCTTATATCCTTTTTTGCCTAGTAATGATTTAATAACAATGATTCACTTTTATGGGGTTGCAGTTTTAGTAATGATGGAGCTGTGTCACTAACAGCATGGCATATTATGTTAAGCCACTTACCACCTCCTTTCCGATCCTGTGTTTTGGCTGTTTTCTTGAAGACGCTGCCTCTGCCAAACTTTTCCTGGCTGCTCTCCCAATATTGGAAGAAAGCCTTTCAGGCTGTTTGAAAATTTGCAACCAGATCATGTACTGTATGGCTTTGAAAAGAAGAAAACACAAAGACAAAGACAGAATGTGATAGAATTTTACTTAATGCATTGGCATGAAGTGTAAATACATACTGCATACAGATACTAAACTTCCCCAGCTCTGATATGAAATAATTACCCTAGGGAACTCTGTGTAAAATAAGTCCTATATAACCATTCAAATATGGATGATGTGATTCAGGTGACCTCTTCTTAATACTAAAGGTCAGCTATCAAGTAGAAATGTGAATGTTTATTTAGTAACATTATTATAGTTTACCCTAGAAACAGAAGAAAATGATGTTTAAAACTGTAATTCCAGTGACTATTATTTGCATGAAGTATGGGAGAGACAATATGTATATAACATCAGTGATTTGGTTTCTTTGTGAATGCTCTTAAATTCAGTCCCATTTATAGAGTTTGTATACTAAACGAAATGGTGGACTAACCTCATAAAGATCTGTGTCCAAAGCCAATTAATGCCGAAAGAGTAATTAGTTTTCATGTTCAGGCATGCAATGGATAATACACCACAATATACAGTAGATCAGCATAATCATTTGTCTTTGTTTAAAAAGTCGCTTTGAATCACAGGATGAAAAATCCCTTTTCTCATGAAGAGGAGTATCTGAGACTCATATTATACACTGCATTGGTAGATTTCTGCATGGAAGCACACTTGATTTTTAAAAGTCATGTTGAAGATTTTTAATTTTATTACTGACCAAACAAACAGTCAGACAGACAAACAAAGCAAGGATCCTTCTGGTAATAAGAATGGCCATGCTGGGTGAGACCAATGGTCCATTTAGCCCAGTATCCTGTCTTTCAACAGTAGCTGGTGCCAGATGCTTCAGAGAGATTGGACAAAACAGGGCAGTTATTGAGTGATCCATCCCCTGTCATCCAGTCCCAGCTTCTGGCAGTCGGAGGTTTAGGGACACCCAGAAACATGGATGTTTCAGGTAAGCTACTTAACCTAGTCTACTGTTACAAATTGCTTCTTGTACAAGGCAGGGTGCGAGTCTACATGGAACAATGTGGTCTGAACATAGAACTAGAAACCTGATTTTTAATCCTGTCTCTGAAACATGATTCTAGGTCTAAGGAAAGTCTCTTAACCTTTCCATGTCTCAGTTTCTCCATCTGTAAAATGGGGACAATAATATTTCTCTGGCTCCTGAGAGTGTTTAGAGCAGGGGTTGGCAACCTTTGGCACAGGGCCCCATCAGGGTAATCCACTGATGGGCTGCGTGACGGATACCTCTGCTATTGAATCCATGGCCAATGGGAGCCGTGGGAAGCGGTGCGGCATGCTGGCCGCCACTTCCCGCAGCTCCCATTGGCCAGGAATGATGATCTACGGCCATTGGGAGCTGCTGGGGGGCTGTGCCTGCGGACAGTCAACGTAAACAAAATGTCTTGTGGCCCACCAGCAGATTACCCTGATGAGCTGCGTGCCGAAGGTTGCCGACCCCGGTTTAGAGGATGATTTAGCTAACTTTTTTAAAGCACTTTGAAGATGTAAAATGGAACAGTACGTAATTGCTAAATAGCTATTATTGAGGCTGAAGAATCAAATCATTCTTCTATAATTCAGCCTCAATAGCTAAACCATGGCCTTAATGAATTCAAGTGCAGATTTGTCATTGATGCCAGAATTTGTCTCTAAGAAGAGATGGGTCCAAATCGAAGTAGTATGTAGTAGTATCAGTACCTTTCTAATATGCTACAGGTGTGGCCAGTAGTGCATTAAGGCGACAATGAAATGGATTCACTGATCCTCTGATGCATCCCACCCCCACTCTCAAATGGGGCTCCATAACATTTTTATCCCCCAGTAGCATCTCATATAGTGTTTTTTTTCACAATGATACTTGCTTTCCTCATGGCAAGCGGTACTGCGGCCCTCTATTTGTGAGTGAATCATGCCAGGTTTAGTCTATCCCTGGGATGGCAAACTATATCTCCAAAAAGCCTTACATCTATTAATGCTGTCATACTGCTATCTGAGTTGGATTAGTCACTGTAGCAGCATCATTTCCAGTTTCTGAGGTAATTCTTAGAGGATAATGGTAAATGATAGCATTGTACATTATGCTTCAGAATGGATCTCAAAATATTGGTCTTTACTTACGTCGCCTGAACAGTCATGTTGCTGAAGGCAGGCAATGTATTTCGTAAACTACTTTCAACCATCTCTGGTTTTAGTGCCACATTTTATTCTGGTTCTAGGGACTAAAAAATATCTCTGTTCTCTTTATCTTTCTCTGCTATCAATATTCTCCTTTCCCAGAAAAAAAAAAAAAAACAAAACCCTGACTAAACTGAATGGAAAAGAGAAATGTTCAGAGGAAGACCGAGTATTCCTCTGTAATTTAAATTAATTTAGGGACTCATTCAAATTCAAGTTCAATCTTTGCATTATCTCTTTGTGACTCTTAGATGACATTAACATACAGAAATTGCATAAACTTAAAATTTTGATTAAAAAAAGAATATTGAAAATATTCACCTATACCAGATACTTTGAACAGAGTCAGACTCTAAGCCTATCTCTGTGACTTAAACAACATCTAGAAGAAAAAAAAATCAGTACAAGAAACAAAGAGAGAAAGAGAAATTACCCAAATCTTAGTCTGAACTTCAATTCTGTTCCAGCAGGGTCAGCAAAATGAAAGGTCAGAAATAAAATAACGGGGGGAGAGGGAGAGAGGGGCGAGGAGAGGGATGGAAAAAGAGATCAATGATTTAAAAAAAAAAAAGAAAAATAGTCTGGCAGAAAACAGAAGGTCCTGTGTTTTACAGGAGTGAAATAAAAGGCAGCTAAACTAGTTCCAATTTATAACAGAGACCTTTCTAATGCTCCTTTTTACATGTATTTGCTTTACCAGGGAGAAAGGAGAATTGCAAGGCAATTGGCACACACATTACCCACTTAAAAAAAAAAAAGAATTTTAGGATTCTAGAGGAACTGGAAATACACCCATATGGACCTTAGTCCCTTTCTCAACTCATAAAATGAGAGAAAGAACAGAAACAAGAGAAAAAGCAAGAGAAAAATGAATCAATTTATTTCAGCAATTGCAGAAAACGAGGGGGAAAAAGGGTGAGGCACCAGGAGGAATAAGGCTGAAGTAATGTCAAAATACTAGCAGCCTATAGAAAAAATAAGCACTCATAATAATAAATGAGGGGTGTATTATTGCCGGATTGCACATTCATTAGGCTCCAAAACAGGAAGCACGCGCTTGGCTTAAGAGGAAAGCATGTGAGTTTCAGATTGCACAGAAAGTGACAGTACCATATGCAGTGGTTAATGAGTTTTTAGCTTGCTAACGATGCCTAAAAAGGTTTTTACAGCTGTTTAGTGAGATCACCTAGAAAAAACTCTTTAATACTCTTGGTGGATAGTTGATCCAGAGACAGAAGTATTTATAAAATCCATGTACCAATTATTATTATTTTTATTACCAGAGAGGTAATAGAGGTCATGGACCAGGACCCAAGTGCTTTAACAGAACAAAAAGACAGTCCTATCCAAAAAGTGTATTGATAGGGCCTGATTCTCTCTTGCACTTATGTAGCTCTGTAGGGCCAGATCCTGAGTTTTTGTAAATCGGCATAGCTTCAGTGATACTCAAACTCTAATACATCTTTTGAATGTTCATTGACTTTACACCAGCTGAGAATCTGGCCCATTGACTACACTGAAGTGACGCCTAATTAATTTGCACTAGTGTGATTGAGAGGGGAATCAGGACTGTAGACTTCTACAGAAAGAAGTTGTGAGTACTCAGTACTTCTGAAATTGGGTCCCAAGATCATTATAATTTTTGGTCTCCTTTCTTCGTGTTGGCCAAATTATGATGAAACCTTTGTGGATAGTAATTGCAGAAATCAAGTCATCCAAAATTAGAAACATGGTCAGGAGAGCTTTCTCCAGAACATGACATGACATTGCTGAAACAGCTGCAAGAAAGAGCAGAGAGATGTGTGATGTATTTGGATTGCAGGGAATTAATAATCAAGATTTTGATTATCATAGGCAGGTGCAAGAGATGTGCTTTTCCACAGTTACTCTTCAACATATATATTGACCACATGGTGCATGAAAGTGGATCCAGTAAACTGCAGTAGAAGTGTAAAAAACGAACCACAGAATGACTACAGAAAGAACAATCTGAGTAAGGAAGAATAGATTAAGGCAGTCTTATTTGCACATAATTTGTTCCTTTGTGATAGTGCTGAAGATCTTAAAAGCCTTTGTAAATGCCTTTAAGGGAATATGACAGAAAAAGGACCTCAAAAATCAATAGTCTTGATTCTTTTTCTCCTAGTTTGCATTAGTGTAACCTACTAGCTGAGCCTATGTAATTTGGATGTCATCTAAATTTGCAGTTCAGACAGACTGCTAAATGTAGCTCAACAAGACAGAGCCTTGTCTGTCTGATTGTGACTAATGTAGAGAAAATGAGGTGTCTGATAGGGAGCTCAAAACTGCCATTCCTCATGTAAACTGGAGATTTCACTTCTTCATTCCTTTTCAGTTACAAATTACATCAGGAAACAAAGTGCACATGGAAAATACACAGGAACTCTGCTTTTTTCATTGCTCATTTCTGCAAATGTTTCAACCTTCTTTGATATCACAAAAGATCAACTAATTAGTGAATTAAAGAGAAAAAATGATTTTTTGTGTCATTAATCAAGATTACTTCCTTTTCCCTGGGGGCAGGAAATACCATCAGCAACAAGCTGTAAAAATGCTCAGTGAACACTAATTTATTAGACAGAAGGTTTGGAACTTCTAGCTCATTCTGATACAATTGTGCCTGGTCTCAAAATGTCTTAGGACTGGCTAAAGAAATTGTATGGGAAATTAGTCTCTGTCCCTTTAATGGCAGGGGTTTGGGGGGATGGGAATGGATGTCTTTAAAGCAGTGATGAAGAAATGGGTTGACATAATGACAACCTCTTACACATCTCTTCTATTTGATACAGGAAGACATAAGATCCTTTTAATTACTCATTTTCTACCTGCCAGAGAGGACAACAGCAGGAACAAAAGAGGAAGAAACAACACTTGTCAAAATGATCATAAGGTTTTAATTCTTGCAATAGCTTGTGAAATAGGACATTGTTCTTCTCTGACATGTTAGACTACAGCCCCTTCTTGTCTGGTGAAGAGTATAAAAATGATGAAGAAGTGTTAATCGTTTAAATGGCCTTCTCACTGCAAACTACCATTCTGATCCGGCAAACACTTATGCACATGGTTTGCTTTACTCACATGCACATTATCATTGAAGTCAATCACGAGTGATGTTAAGCAAATGAATATTTGCAGAATCGGGAACTAAGTGATCATTTGACAAACATATGATACTTACTTAGAAAAAACGCATGAAATAAGCATAAGATCTATGTGTAAAGCTTCTGGAGTGTCAACGCACCTGCTCTTATTCAATGGCTATAAGAATAGTTTATTCCTTGTATGTTTTAAAAATGGCCCCAGCGTAAAAAAAAGGTGATTCTAATGGAAAATACTGTATCAGTTGTCAGAAAAAAATCGAGTGTTTCTGTTACAACACTGATCTCTCTCTCTCTCTCTCTGCCCCTGAAAGCCAATGCAAAGACTCTCATTGACTTCAATGGGCTTTGGATCAAGCGCACATAAATCAGCTGGGTAAATATCCTACATACACCAAAGATTTGAAAAATCAAGAGTGGATCAATCTAGTTTGGATTTATTGGGTCCCTCTGAAATTGGGAGCATCTACTTATCCATTGATAGAGGTGATTATTGTACTAGCCTTTCCTCAGATTCCATATGACCACTTATTTGGTCAAATATTCTAGATTCCCCCCTGGAGGAGACAGAACTTGATCCATCACTCTCTACCCCATTCTGACCCTGACAAAACTCCCAGGAACCTCTTTGCTTTTGGCTGGCTTGAAAAATCTTCACACTTCCTTTGCCCTGTGATATCTCCATGACTTCTCCATGTTGCTGGCCAGCAAGTTCGGTTCCTTGACAGGCAATATCAGGGAAGATCCTCTGACCCTTAGGCAGAGCATGCCCAAATGTCTTTATGTTTTACACAGTTTTAAAGTAGCAGTGTATCCCTGGGAAATAGATTTGGGTTGTTTCTTTTGACTTGAGTGGGGTAGAGGTGGGGATGGATCCTTAGGCTTAGAAAAAAAGAAAAAATGAAATCCAGATTGATTAGTATAAACACATAGGGCCAGTCTGTGCCCAGGCTAACAATGCAGTTTGGCCTCTCAAGTGTGGGCTTGGAATCACCGAGTCCATAAGCCTGGGTCCCACAGGCCTGGTTTACAATGCAGTGTAGACAGACCCCCTGAGTAGGACCAAGGGTGGAGCCAAGGATCCAGCCATTTGCTGCCTATTTCTCATACCTCCCTGTCTCCCACCCCACTACTTCCAGAGAGAGAGTAAGTAGGTAAGAGGCCTCTCCTATCTCTGTGTGCCTGGACACAAGGGAGTCAAAGCTCCAAGGAGTTCTTAGCCCTGCACAGGCATGTAGCCCACAGTACGGCCAACCTCAAGCATTCAAAAATCGTGAGTCGAGCCTCAAAAAATCACGAGATTGGCTTAAAAATAACAAGTTACTAATTGTAGAGCACTTTTTCTTTGCATTCTGGTTTCTGGACCCTTTATCTGTGCTCAGTCATGTTTCAAGCTTTTTTCTACAACCATGATGGGTATTTATAAAAAAGAAAGTTGAGATTCTCACCTAATCTCATACCTTCAGGAGCTGGAGATAAAAGGAAAAACACTAAATATCATGAGAGTCATGATAAAAACATGAGAGCTGGTAACACTGAGTTCAAGATACAATCTAGCCCAAAGCAAATTAATTCATTTTGTTTTGCTTTTGAGGCCTGTGGTGCTTGGTGGACATTCCTTGCTGGGTTAGATTGTCAGCCAGCCTCCAATTTTGCACACTCTGGTTTGCACACACAAACAGAACAGATGGACAACCAGCTGCCCAAACTGCATCTCAAATGGCTGTTTTTCCCATGCATCCACTTTAATGGTCGCCATCAGTTATCACACTCAGTGTGCAAAACTGGATGTGCATAATGAGAGGCTGGGAGAGAAAATGCGACTTTCTGTGTGTGCACTATGCGTATAAAGCAGAGACTGCCACAGCCATGTCAGAGGTTTCCTAGGTCTGTTGCAAAGAGGGACTCCCATTGATTCCAAAGGGATTTGGATGCACTGGACAAGATTTTTCATACTATATATCAGTGCTATATAGTCTCCATAGTAAGCACGGACAGCATTTGAATATCAAGTATCTGTAAGTTTAAGTCAAACTGGAACATTATTGGGTTCACACTGCAAAGGAGAAGTGAAAGAGAAGTAGACAATGGGGGAGAGAAATGGAAAAACAGACAGTGTGAACACTGTGAAAGAAATCCTGGTGCCACTGAACTCAGTGGAAGTTCTTTAATTTACAGGAGAGGAAGGTTCAGAAACCTACACTAGCTCTGTGAACCCAAAGCCCACCTGTCCCCAGTGCGTCAACCTTCCACTGAGCTTAATGGGTTTTCTTTTTGCCTGAGTAAGAACTGAAACCAGATCATGCTTGGCCATAAGGTACAAGGCGGTACAGCTGCTGGGGCATAGGCATCACAGAAGGTATGCATATCTGGTACTCCCCCCTCTAGTGTGGCCAGAATTGCATCATCTTAGTTGTTCCCAGCCCATTATCACTGTGATCTAGGGGACTAGGATTCAGGAGACCTGGGTCCTATTCCCAGTTCTGCTGGTGACCTTTGGCAAGTCACCTCACTGCTCTGTGCCTCAGTTTCCCCATCTGTAAAAATGGGGGTGATGATGCTCACCTCATTTGTAATGTACTGTATAAGAGCTAGGTATTAGGGTATTATTACTTTCCTTGGCACAAGGACTGTACCCTAGACAAATGTGAAATTTCTGGGCATGTCTGTATGAGCATTAACTTCGTTTCTTCTTCTTTCCTTTTCATTTCAGATTCCTCTGATCTATCATCTAGTCTACTTTTTCATCCTTTTCAATATTTTGATGACATTTTCTGGGGGTGTCTTTTGCTCATATTCTCACCATGGTGCTTTGTCTTTTCCTATCATATGCAAACCACATTTTCTTCCTTTTTTTGTCTTTTATCTCTGACTTGGAGTCCTAGTCCCCCTTTTCTGTCTTTTTAGCTGCAATTTATTCCTTTTTTTCCTGCATATTTTTCAGCATTTGAACCTTCCCATATTTCCCTTGTGTTCTTTCTTTACTTTTATTTTATTTTCCAGATCCAGTCTCCTTCCTCCCCATTTTGGTATAGTTACCTCTCCTCTGCTCTTTCATTATCAGTGCTCCATTTCATTGGGAACTATAATGAGAGGGGAAAGAAAAAAGAATTCTGCTCAGTGAACAGAATTTTTGCCAGGATCCTTTGCCCACTAAAATTCATATTCATTATGTGTCTGTAAACTATTTGCAGTGGGAACTGGGAAACCCCTTCAGCTTGTTTTATGTGTCTCCATTGAGTTTAAAGGGTCTTTAATCATTTCTGTGTGTGCAGATTAGCCTGTTTTGTGTCATTGTGCTTCAATGCCCTACATGTTCTTTAATCCCTTGACAAATTTGTAGCTTTTGAGTTAAAGTTGCATGACAAAGCAAAGTTATATATGGGCAAAATAATGCAATTTTTTATTTATTTTAAAGAAAAGACTCTCTTTGACCTTGTCAAATGGCCTGTGTTCCTGACTGAGGGAGTCTTTTTCTGAGTTTTATGTGCAGGCATCACTTCTTTGCTGCAGTGTCTTGTATAAAGGTTTTCTATTGAACTTGGGAGCACTGGCTTGCTCTAAGTGCCCAACTGGCTCTGCTGGGAACTAGTTTCTGTGTGGCATTGACTAGGTTAAGTGTAGATAGATTTGTGAGTTACCTGCTGCTTGGAAAAGGCTGTCATCTACTAAGCGCCTTGCTGTAAGCCAGCGTTTCTAACACTTTGCCTCTAAAGTACAAAAAATAGTAAGGATTCCTTAGAATTTTCAAAAGGAGGCTCAGAATAAAGTGCATCCTACTCCATCGAATCATGTAGTTTGGTGATTCTTTAAAGTGGATTTTAAGGCCTTCAACCTGCATTCCTTGCTCCCCTAAAACTCACCTGGGAGTTCGGGCTGTGCAAGGAATGCAGTATCAGGCTTTAAGCAACCGCTTCAATATTCTGCCCTCTCCCCCCTGCTTGCTCATGTCCTCTCAGGATTCAGCAGGAGCTAAATCATCTGCAGAATATTCAGAGTCCAAGGGATGTTTCAGTTTTTGCTAAATCCCAGTAAAAAAAAAAAATTAAATATATTTAATTTTAAATTTTTTCCCTTCCATTTTCTCTGCTTCCTTGAGCCTCCCTAGATGGAGTGGTTCCTCTCTTAGGAGACAGCTTCAACAGATGAGAAGCCCTGCTTACAGATATTATGTGTGAAGTGTTGGATTTTCCTAAAAAACACCTCTCGTGTTCTGGCACTACGGGGTATACTTCACCCACCACTCCGATGTGACATAAAGCAGTCCACTCCTAGACCTAGCAACGGCATAGTAATAGCATTTACCCTACATAAAAGGTTTCCCTATGAGGCAAAGCAGAGATATTTGTTAATGTTATTCATGCTTTGTTGGTTTCACCTCCTGATAAACAGAACCCCTATGTGTGAGATCACTCATAGACGTGGTCATACATTTATTCAGTTACAAAAAGAGTTATATTCCTTGAACACGTGTGAATTTGAGGAAGCTCTGACTGTACATGATAAGGACTTAAATTTGATGCACAGATGGTCCAATAGGCTTTGTAATTATTGTATTGCACATTATGTACACAAGAGTTTCATTCATTTAAGATGTATTTTTCTTGTAATTGGAATCTATCTTGGTATGTTGGCTTGTATGTTTGCTACTGGACAGAAGAATCATGTAATAGGGTTACTAGCATAGGTTTACTGCTGTGTAGGGAATGTTTTATTTATTTATTTTTCTTTTCCACCCTCTGATAAAGAATAAAGTCTGGTGTAATGTATGGCATTGCTGGATGATCTAGTGTTGTCATAAAGATAACGTGTCTATTGAGAGAAGCACTATGTGTGAGTTGAATGATTTGTTCTTAGAGAGAGTTTCCTATTAACATTAAAAAGAGAAATACTAATTATTTGAAAACTGCTTTTTAAACCCATGAGGAAGCATTTTTTTTTTGCTCTGGGGAATAAAAAGCAAGCCACCTACAAACAGGAGATAAAGAAAATAACTCTAAATCATTTGGCTAAGCAAAACATATCAATTTTTGTCAATTGCTGTGATTTAATTAAAACACAGAGGTTGATTCCAAACCAAACCAACACCTAGTTATCACAAGTGTTAATTACAAGTCTTGCTTTAACTGAATGACTAATAGAACTGGATGGCAAACAGTTTCCCAACAGCGAACAGATTTTCTGACAAATGAAGCAGGATGCAAATTGAGGGCATCTTCTAACCTTTGGAATCCTGCTTTACCACTGCTGTGAATAATCATTGGGAATTGTTTTAGTCAATATGAGGGGCTGTTTATCAATACATTCTGCCTGCAGTTTGCTCAGTGAGAAATGGACAATGGGCAGGGGAAGCACCGTAATCCAGGAATCCTTTTCTTTCCAATGACACATAGAGATGTGAATACTGAATAAAGATCTGAATACAGTTCGCTAGGTGCGTGCTTCCAGTGGGCTACTGAAATAAAATAGGAGTTAAAATATCAGCTGCAGGCCTCAGTGCTCCCAGAACAGAGACATTTATGAAGAGTTTATAACTAGAAGTGGTTTTGGACAGCTGTGAATGCCAAAAAAGTGCCTGCCTTTACAAACCATCCCATTCTCTGCATACGCACACATGCAGCCAAATGAATGACAGCCACAGCAATGACAAGCCTCATATCCTTTTATTTTTAAACAACAGGCAAGGATTTTTGGTCCATTTCTTTTTCTTGACAGCACTAGAAACACCTCCTCCATTCTGCCTGGTGTGTGAAATGAGAAAGGGCTGTGACAAACCACTTCAAATCACACAGGAAACTTCAAACAAGGTTACACTAGTTCAGATGTGAGGACTCCAAATATGCAAATAGTGCTTTTCTTAGCCAAAAGTATTTATTTGCAGCGCTTTAGAGGGGTAAGAATGGGAAACCAGAAAGTCGATTATTTTAGCTGCAACTTGACCTCTGATCCTGCAAACTTTTATGCATGTGCTCAACTTACATGGCTAGCTCCACTGAGGTCAAGCAAATTACTAACATGCATAAAGTTAAGCACATACATGAGGCATTTGTAGGATTGCTCCTTGTTCTTGGTGCTCAGACTGTACAACATATTTCAATTCTTTTAAACTGAGGATAAGAGAGTTTTGATTTAAAAATACTCCCTGCCATTTCAGGCAGTGTTGAGCAGACATTTACAAGGAATTCCTTGCCATTGGAAAGTCCTGGACTTAAGAAAAATAACAAGAGTCTAATAGTACTTTAGATTTATATCATTGCTTGCAGTGTGGTGCCCCGATGCGCTTTGCAAACATCAGTGATGGTAACCTCAAACATCCCGCTGAGGCGGATAAGGATTATCACCCCCACTTTATAGAGGTGGAACCAGATGCAGAGAGGTGGAGGACTAAATGACTTACCCTAAATCTACACAGTAAATCAGTGGAGAGCCGGGAACACAAATCAAATCTGCTGACTCTCAGTCCAGTACTCTAGCCTCATTTTTAGGACACTTTATCCTGTGCTTTAAAAACCGATTCCATTCTTATCTATGGTGGGCTTGAGGGCTCGGTTAGACATGAATGTTTCACTGGGAATCTGCTCCCAGTAAATGCCACCAGAAAGTGACTGATAGGATTGCCCTATAGAAAATAGACAATGATAGTGTGGTCATTTGTTCTTGACTATCGCTAGCATTGACATTTGGTCATTATAATCTTAAACATACAATGAAAGGATCCCCTTGGACAGAGCACAAATGATGTTTGGCCAGGTTTGGAGCTTTGTTTGCTTTTCTGTGCTACTCGTTGTCCCTTAATTATTGTGGGAAGTAAAGCTGCCATTCTCTTCTAGGTGTTATTTCCATAGTGGCTTGCCACTGCTGCTTATTGATCTACCATAGTGAATGCCAACTTAACAGGAGTCAGTTATTTCCCTTCCATGGGCAACCGTTGCAAGGAACGGTTTTCACTGCTAAACATGCAATTTCAAGTCTTAATCTGACTGGCCCCACTGGGAATTGAATGGCATTCTCTTCACTGGCAGTGGGATCGCACATCAGCCCCCCAGTGTGCCAAAGCATTGCATCAGCTACTTAGCAGCAGCAGTTTTGTGTTGTTTATATTCAGACGAGCATAAGTCCCACTATGATTTTACACCGGCTTTGTCTAAATTAGTTTAGTGCGAATCAATAGAATCCTTCTTTGAAAGAAATAAGTTGTTGCAGACATCTTGCTGGATCCACTACTGAAATGGGATCAGTTGGTCCAGTGCTCCACATGGTTGACTGGCTGTGCTAAAATGGAGTTAGTGGTTTTGTGGTCATAAAAAATATCTATTACTTCCTGTACGTTCTGTGCCTGAGGAAATCCCTTTTTGAATACAATTCTGGATCTGACGGGGGTAGTCCAATGAAGCACTTATTATTTACTGATGTTGGGTATGCATTTTGGAAAAGAGCTGAGTTGGAAATCATGCAAGCATCTGTTACATAGTTAGCTTAAATAATGTAAATGTTTAGAAAATGCAAATGAAGCTCGCGATAATTAGTAATGATGCTTTTCTACTGGTATTAATACGGCAATGCTTCTGGCAGTCACATTTAAATTTCATATGAAGGTTCAAACCTCTGGAACAATTTCCTGTTATCTAGAAGAACAGATTCCAGTATGACCTTGCTGAGCAAGCTGTACCATGGCTTTGTGACTGAGATGGGAACTACAAGTCTTTATTTCTCATCGCTGAGCCATTGCCTTTTTCTTTATATGGTTGATTTCAGGAAGAATGAGACCCTTATGCAATTGTGAATGATTGTGTTGGAGCCTGTGTACGAAGTCTTTTGTAATAACATTTTGAAATGAAAAAGGGAGTCCTCTATGCATTACTTCTAAGACATGTAAACAGATAAAGCAACATCTGCCATGTGAAAGCGGGAGAAAACCAAAGGAAGATCAATCCAAAGCAGTCTTAATATGTAATAGTTTTCATTTAAATATATGTTTTCAAAACCAGTGCTTTCAGAAACATCTAGGACCTGCTCCGGGTTGACATCTAAGTCGGTGTTATTGGCATAAGCTGGTCAAAAATCCTGGCAGAGGCACAGAAAGGGAAGAATACAGAATGTTAACAAAGGCTTCATTAATATTGATGTGTAATTCACATGGCAGCGAAAAGCTGCATTATTAGCCACCATTGTTATGGTTCTGGCATTAATATTCAATGAGGATGTATTGAAATTCCCTGACTTCTGGGTAGCCCAGTGATACTATAAAAAAAAAAAATACTAGAGCTGTGGGAGTTTGGAAATATCTGCCTGGTAAGCAAGCTCTGCTTTATTTTTAAAAAGTCTCCACATTTACAAGATCAAAGGGAACACTACACGAATGTTTCTTCTAGCATGCCCGCCTGTGCTTAGTTGTTCTTCAGGAGCTTCCTGCATCCACAGATGGAGCAGGGACATGTGGAAGTGACAGTACTGGAGTAACGTTACCCTTTTCTTCCCTCCTGCGAAGTCTACCTTGCACGCTTCTTGAAGAGAACAGCAACGGGAGTTATTTGTATCCCAAAATACAAATACAAGAAAAACCCATTGCCACCTAGAAAAAAATGAATGCAAAGTCAATACATCTTTCAATCTGAAGTATAAATAGGTTGAATTTTGGTGCAGAGGCAAAGTGGTCACACTCACAATCCCCCTGTGCGAAGGGCCAGCCCTAAGACCTGTGCATCAGTTACAACAAGTCTCACTTGGGTCCTGGTTTGAAGGCTTCAGCAGGAGGTGCATAGGCCTCACATGGGTCCTCCACACAGTGGCAAATCTCATCCAGTGTGATTAGCCACACCTAACAAGCACTGTTTGGCCCAACAGCTATCATACAGCTTTATTTCATCAAGCCATAGATGCAGTGATTTCCTCCTCCCAACCCCACCCCTCTGAATGTTGCCAGTGTAAAAGAAGACAGACCAACCCCAATTTTGCCATTTGGGATAGAACAGGAAGCTCAGTCCGTGGTAGGTGCAAGTGAATCCCAAAACTCAAAGCAAAACTCAGCGGAAACCTCCAAGCTAACCCTGACGTGGTTTGGGGATGTTTTTCTCTCCACCTTGTCTTGTCACACCCTTTTGGAGTGTTCTGCACTGGTGGCAGACCTAGGCCTCGCCTCCCCACTGCTCAAGAAACACTGCCTGAAGTTGTGAGGCTGCCATCTAGCTGCCTTTGCTTTCAAGCAGAGGCAGTGTTAGCCCATTGGTGGCCCTCAGCAGGAATATTGTGCCCCCCACCACAACACCTTATAAAAATAGGGGGGCCACTTGAGCTGCTTGGGGCCCTAAGCAATTGTTTAGTCTGCTTATGCCAAGCACCAACTCTGGCTGTCAGGGTGGGGCATCCATGCACTCCCTCTCTCTCTCTCCACCCCTCTGGAGAAAAGCGCAGGAGAGCAGGGCACAAACCTAGCAGAGTGAGAAGCATGCCCTTTTCACTTGTGACCTTTTTGTCAAACTTGGGATTTCTAGTGAACACAGCTCAGCATGACTCCTGAATTACACACTTCTCTGGGATCGCTGAGGGCTGAAACAAACCAGGAGTCTTTGCCGGCCCAATTTGCAACCCAGACAACACTCAAAGACGAGTCAGCAGCAGGAAATAAAAGAAGAATTGCCAAATATTATTAAATGTGATTGGAGGATTTTCTCTACTGCTTTAGATTTAATTCATAGTCAGAATTAATAATATTTATTTGTATAGAACCAGTAGCAGCTTTTATATTAGTTAGAACATAAAAACATAAGAATGGCCGTAGTGGGTCGGACCAGTGGTCCATCTAGTCCAGTGTCCTGTTGTCCAACAATGGCCAGGTCCAGATGCTTCAGAGGAAATTAACAGAACAGGGCAATTATCGAGTGTCCAGTCCCAGCTTCTAGCAGTCAGAGATTTAGGGACAACCAGAGCATGGGGGTTGCATCCCTGACCATCTTGGCTAATTGGCTAATAGCAATTGATGGACCTAACCTTCTTTTAATAACCTGCTTATCTAATTCTTTTTTGAACCCAGTTATACTTTTGGCATTCGCAGCATCCTCTAGCAACGAGTTCCACAGGTTGACAGTGCATTGTGTTCCTTATGTTTGTTTTAAACCTGCTGCTTATTAATTAATGATCCCGGGTTCTTGTGTTAGGTGCAGGGGTAAACACTTTCCTGTTCACTTTCCCCACATCATTCATGATTTTATAGACCTCTATCATATCCCCTCTAAGTCGTCTCTCTTCTAAGATAAACAGTCCCAGTTTTTTTATGTCTCCTCATATGGAAGCTGTTCCATATCCCTAATCATTTTTGTTTCCCTTCTCTGTACTTTTTCCAATTCCAATATATATATTTTGAGATGGGGTGACCAGAACTGCACACAGTATTGTTTTAGCTTACTACAAGAAAATAACAATGAAACACCAAATGCAGTAGTGGTGTTAATGGGGCAACACAATGTGGAGAAAGAGACTGGGGTAGTGTAAACCTGTAGATTAAATCCTTCAGGAGTCCTTATTCTAGATTATTTTAGAGGACAGAACACTGGACTGAGACACTGGAGACCTGGGTTCTATTCCCAGTGCAGCCACTGGCCTTTTAGGTGACCACGGGGAAGTCATTTTGCCACTCTGGGCCTCAGTTTCCCCATTGGTAAAATGGGGTTAGTGATTCTTATATAGTGCTTTGAGATCTACTGATGAAAGGTACTATATAAGAAATAGGTATTATTAGTGAGGAATTCTGTAGATCTTTAGTTCCATCCCAGACTAATAAACCATTTAAATCTTGTTGCATGTTCCGTCCATTTCAGAGCCAGTATCAAATCTCATATTTTAAGTTTCTCACATGGTCATGGTGCATGTGCTTCTTTTATCCTGTACCCCTGCCATTGCCGGCACTCCTTTGATACCAGGCTTATTTTTGTCTCTCTATCCATAGTGGCTGATAGAACTGCCCTCCTGTATGGCCTTCGCCACCTGGAACACCGTCCCTCACTCTCTGCAAATCATTGATTCCCTGACACTCTCCAAACAACATCTGAAAACTTGAGATGGACAATTGGCTCCTTCAGAAAGCATATGAACAAGCCCCACCCCCAAATATATTCACTTCCACCCCAATGGGTCTCCTGTCTTTGCTGATCCATCACAAGGTGCTATCAGAAGAATGATGTTGCCAAAGTCACTTCCCCAAGACATGCCTCCCTGTTCTCCATGCGTTCACTTTCCCCATTACTGGCCTTTATCACATTCACCTCTGTCCTGCCAGATCTCTAGAGATGCTTCGTGGCGCTTACACACTGTATTTAAAAGCACAGTGGATTAAAAAGCATTTGTGATTTTTTTTATATATATAAAACGTGCTGTACAAAAGCTGATGTTTTACAGAGTGTCATTCTCCAGTGCTTTGCTAGGTGACTAATGCCTTTCTGCCTGCTTATCTGCACAAAATATAGCTCACGATAAGCCTGTTTATTCTTTTGCGCTCACCGCAGACTGGATGTTCTCTTTTAATCAGAATTTCAAGTGAGAGCCATGCAATCAGAGGTTTTTAGAGGAAAGTAAGATGCTCCTCATTTTATTCGTGCCCTCAGTATGGGTGTTCTGCAAGCAACAATAGCACTCTTAGCCTCAAGCAGACACCTCACAGTAAACACTCAGCCAGCAAGTCTAACGCGGAGCGGCACATTTTGCTGGAGCAAATTTGTAATCATTGAAGTATTCTTCTACAGCTATAGACAAAGATTGACTCCAGCTTGTTAGAGTTGCCCAGCTCTCTGGGGCTGGCAAGAGCTCAATGCTCTCCATATGTTCCATTGTTCCCAACAATTAGAGGATTAAAAGTATTTTATATGGCAGTGGCTGAGGTTGCTGTCATTTTATTTCAACAGGCCCATTTTTCAGGCACCTGCTTGGATTTACTGTCAGTAAATTCATGGGTCTGAGGTGCCCTTCTACCTGGAAGAGGAAACTGACAATGAAAAGGAATGTGGTTTCCGGGGTACAAACAGGAAGGGCTTCTTCGTTGTTATGTTTTTCCATGCATAAAGAGCAGCCCTGTACTTTCAGCCTGCATGGTGTTTATTGGAGATTAATGAACAACACCACCAACAACAACAAAAAGGAAAATTTGCTTTGAGACTGCACAGTGTAACATGTGGTGTCAAATTTGCGTCGCAAGATGGCAGCTGCCTCTTATACATTTAAAGGTATAGTGCAAAGAAAAGAAAATTATCGCAGTTACATACACCGTGTGAACCAGTATCTGGCTTTATGAAAGCAATGGACCTGCAAATGCTTCCCTGCCCTCCTCTTTTAAATTCATCTTAAGAATACAATATAATTTCATTCTATGCTATTCATTTTCTCAGTCGATCAAGGTGCAGATGAATAAGATTGCACTTTACCAAGTATTACACTTAAACCTTTCAAAACATCTCAGGCAACCCAAATATTACTTGAGCTTGGGCCACCAACTGGTTAAACTCTCTTATGTGAGTAAAACATACTACTTGTAGACATGTTGTACTACAAAAACAGGCATACCCAAGCTATTGTCGAGCTAATAGCTGTTATTTCTCACTTGACGCACTGTGTTTATATTTGTAGAAAGTCTGCCTGTTTGTTAGAGCTGTGGGAATGGGATGCAAAATGACATGGAAATCAGCGCATCATCAGTGATCTACAACCCATCCTGGACAATGATCCCTCACTTTCACAGACCTTGGAAGGCAGGCCAGTCCTCACCCACAGACAACCCACCAACCTTAAGCATATTCTCACCAGCAACCACGCACCGCACCATAACAACTCTAACTCAGGAACCAACCCATGCAACAAACCTCGATGCCAACTCTGCCCACATATCTACACCAGCAACGCCATCACAGGACCTAACCAGATCAGCTACAACATCACCGGCTCATTCACCTGCACGTCCACCAATGTTATATATGCCATCATGTGCCAGCAATGCCCCTCTGCTATGTACACTGGCCAAACTGGACAGTCACTACACAAGAGAATAAATGGACACAAGTCAGATATCAGGAATGGCAATATACAAAAACCTGTAGGAGAACACTTCAACCTCCCTGGCCACACAATAGCAGATGTAAAGGTAGCCATCTTACAGTAAAAAAACTCCAAAGAGAAACTGCTGAGCTCCAGTTCATTTGCAAATTTGACACCCTCAGATCAGGATTAAACAAAGACTGTAAATGGCTATCCAACTACAGAAGCAGTTTCTCCTCCCTTGGTGTTCACACCTCAACTGCTAGCAGAGCACCTCAACCTCCCTGATTGAACTAACCTCGTTATCTCCATACTGATTTATACCTGCCTCTGGAAATTTCCATTACTTGCGTCTGATGAAGTGGGCATTCACCCACGAAAGCTTGTGCTCCAATACTTCTGTTAGTCATAAAGGTGCCACAGGACCCTCTGTTGCTTTTTACAGATTCAAACTAATACGGCTACCCCTCTGATACATGGAAATCAATGTTTCCCACATATCATTACAAGCTCAAGAAATGGCCCACTTTCATGGTGAAGTTTGCACACTTTTGCTTTGATGAAGGAGGCTACATAAGTGCAAAGATCTATAGTAATAAACAACAATACCTTTATTATAATTAATTGTTTTCTCAGAGGACTAGATGCCTGGATTATTCTCTGACCATCATGTCTCCCTTTTTGAAAAAAAAATCCAACCTGCGTAAATACTGTTTTCCACATATAGATTTAAAGGGAGAGTGAAAAATTTTCAAACATGCCTATGTGACTTAGGAGCCTGAGTGTCATTGAAAGTCAATGGAATTAGGGCACCTCAGTCATTTAGGGTGCTTATGAAAATTTTACCCAAAGCCTAATTCAAAATGAAGTGGCAATCCCAATGGTTGTTCCTTCCCATATGAGCAATCCAAAAGGGATTGATATAGAGAGGGCCTATTTGGCATTTGCCTAACTTGCCTACCTGTGAATATGCCCCTATGTATTCTATGTCTGCTCATGACTCTTCTTGGTTTTGGTTTTGTGTGATGGCCAAAATCAAAAGGGCAAATACATTTTATATAAAAACAATCACTATTAGGCTAGTTGCAAGACACCTCATGATATTATTTTTGGAGGAAAAATTGCAATCAGTCGGCCAGTGATCACTGTAGAAATCCTGGCTCCACCGATATCCCATTGATATCACCCCTGTTATCCTTTCCACCCTTTCATAGAACAACAGATTCCAGGCACTACAACATACTTGAATAGAAGTTAGTCAATTGAGGGGTCAATTGAGCGTTACACACATATAGAATTATGATATTGTCATGGTTTTCTTGAGCAACATTTTGTCTCCCCATCTCAGTACATATATGGCATCCATCATGAGTAAACAAGCATCCCTTAAGTATTTATGGACCTAACCATGTAGCTTCCAGGGGCTTGACTACACTTACCAGAGGATCAATGTTGTGGCGATCAATGCATCGGTGGTCGATTTAGAGGGTCTAGTGAAGACCCACTAAATCAACCGCCGATCGCTCTCCCATCGACTCCTGTATGCCACCTGATCAAGAAGAATAAGGGGAATTGATGGGAGAGTGTCTCCCATCGACGTTGTGTAGTGTGGACCCCACGGTAAGTAGATCTAAACTACGTCGATTTTAGTCTACATGAATCTGTGCAGAGATATAACACAGTAGTCTGTCTGTATACCGTTGGTGAATTAGTAGCTGGCATTACACAGTTAGCTCTGTAAAATTATATAAAAAGGCAATGTCAGATTTGACAGATGCATATCACAGGTTTTACGATTACACTGTGGCTTTGTGCATTTAGATAAAAGAAAAAGAAAAAAAGCAATGGATGGGAGGGGGTGAGGGAAAAGACTGTAGATTTGGATTAAATGACAGAAATAAGAAGCTTGTAGGAGCTGTTTAAAAGTCTAGAGCCAGCGTGGATAAAAAGTGACAAGTTTTTAACAGTAGACAGATTTTATGGGAAAGAGGGAAAGCATTGCTGTGTTTAACTATGCTTACAATTAATTAACTTTTAATTCTGTTCATTAAGTTTCATTATTTATGCAGCATGAAGGGGTAGGTTTGATTAAAATTTGCAGTGGGGAGATTCAGCTACAAAGCCACCTCCTAAAATATCGAAGCCACACTTGGAAGGATTCAGCACCATTAAATCTCAGTGGAGTGGTACCTTCATTCATCAAGTCTAAGGTAAGACAACTATTCTGGTTGCGTGGGCCTTCTCAATTGCTTTGTA
Organism: Trachemys scripta elegans; assembly: GCF_013100865.1. Taxonomy (NCBI): domain Eukaryota; kingdom Metazoa; phylum Chordata; order Testudines; family Emydidae; genus Trachemys; species Trachemys scripta. Next base: position 19,555,367 of record NC_048301.1, on the reverse strand, counting down.
AGAAACATACTATCAATATTCATAAATATCTATGACATAGATTTGTCCAATTGGACAGCAACTGATGTTGTAGTGTAATTCCCTTCGTCTATCAGTCTCTCATTTTAGTTATTGCAGCCTCACCTCAGTCCCTGGAAAAATCATGGAGCAGGTCCTCAAGGAATCCATTTAGAGGCACTTGGAGGAGAGGAAGGTGATCAGGAACAGTCAACATGGATTCACCAAGGGCAAGTAATGCCTGACCAACCTGATTGCCTTCTATGCCAAGATAACTGGCTCTGTAGATATGGGGAAAGCGGTGGACATGATATATCTTGACTTTAGCAAAGTTTTTGATACAGTCTCCCACAGTATTCTTGCCAGCATGTTAAAAAAGTATGGATTGGATGAATGGACTATAAGGTGGATAGAAAGCTGGCTAGATTGTCGGGCTCAATGGGTAGTGATCAATGGCTCGATGTCTTGTTGGCAGCCGGTATCAAGTGGAGTTCCCCAGAGGTCTGTCCTGGGGCCGGTTTTGTTCAACATCTTCATTAATGATCTGGATGGTGGGATGGATTGCACCTTTAGCAAATTTGCAGATGACACTAAGCTGGAGCGTAGGGATAGGGCCCAGAGTGACCTAGACAAATTGGAGGGTTTGGCTAAAAGAAAAATGATGGGGTTCAACAAGGACAAATGCAGAGTCCTGGACTTAGGACAGAAGAATCCCATGCACTGCTACAGGCTGGGGACTGACTGGCTAAGCGGTAGTTTTGCAGAAAAGGACCTGGGGATTACAGTGGATGAGAAGCTGGATATGAGTCAACAGTGTGCCCTTGTTGCCAAGAAGGCTAATGGCATATTGGGCTGCATTAGTAGGAGCATTGTCAGCAGATCGATTATTCCCCTCTATTTGACACTGGTGAAGCCACATCTGTAGTATTGCATCCAGTTTTGGGCCCCCCACTACAGAAGGGATGTGAACAAATTGGAGAGAGTCCAGCGGAGGGCAACAAAAATGATTAGGGGGCTGGAGCACATGACTTATGAGGAGAGGCTGAAGGAACTGGGCTTATTTAGTCTGAGAAGAGAAGAGTGAGGAGGGATTTGATGGCAGCCTTCAACTATCTGAAGTGGGGTTCCAAAGAGGATGGAGCTAGGCTGTTCTCAGTGGTGGCAGACAGCAGAACAAGGAGCAATGGTTTCAAGTTGCAGTGTGGGAGGTCTAGGTTGGATATTAGGAAAAACTATTTCACTAGGAGGGTGGTGAAGAACTGGAATGGGTTACCTAGGGAGGTGGTGGAATCTCCATCCTTAGAGGTTTTTAAGGCCTGGCTTGACAAAGCCCTGGCTGGGATGATTTAGTTGGGGTTGGTCCTGCTTTGAGCAGGGGGTTGGTCTGGATGATCTCCTAAGGTCTCTTCCAACCCTAATCTTCTATGATTCTATGAAGAATTCAGCAATATATTTATGTGACAACAATGAATCATTCTCTCATGACTCAGGTGCAATGCCAAGCTTCCTGTCTCAAGCAGCCATGTTCACAGATTTCATAGCATTTAAAGCAGGTTTCACAAGATATAGGAAAATTGGGGTTGAGTGATATAAGTCTTGGAGGGTGGGCTCTCCCTTCCCAGCGTGCGTCTAGCCCATCCCCAAGCCAGAGATAAAAGCTCTATTTCCTTCCCTTGTAAGGATAAAACAGGGTCCAAAATAAAATAGTTTACTCAGCTCTAGAGACCAGCAATGGAAGCCAAGTGCCTTGCTAATTCTGAGCTTGTGCGGAATCTGAATTGAAGCCCAGCTCACTCCTTGCCTCCCCTTATGCCTGTCAGCTGTAAATATTAAGTTAATCAGCCAGCCTCAGGTGTTTCCATGCCCCAGCCAATTAACTCCCTCCTGTCTGGTTACAAACCCTGCAGACTTGACAAGGAGAATCGAGGTTTGGCTCTGTCTACGCGGCCACAACTCAACTGCCCCAAAGCATGCTGGGATCCAGACAGATAATACACCCTATGCCAGTAAGTAAAAATGCTTGTTCAGTGGATGGTTATGAAATGGGAATGGCACTTCTCCCAGACTGAATGTCCAGACTTTTCATTCTCTGTCTATGTGTCTTGAGTACTATGAACTTTATGACTGAACATGCCTTTAGGGACTGCTTTGACTCCCATTTACTTCAATAGGAGCAGTATTGGCCCTTAGAGTGTGTATAACTACTATCACTACTTGGCTGCATGAAGCTGAACACGAAGTCTGGCCTCAGGAACTGTACGGCTCTAGCTGTCTCTGGATCCCTTGGGAAAATGGCTTGTGAAATCTTAATAATGCTCTGGTTTAAGTACTGCTGCTGCTTTTCTCTCACTCAGATATGTCTTCTCTTTTGCAATAGGTGATGAACAATATTGAGTACAGGCCAAAACTTGGTTACCTTGACACAAACAGCCTCATTGAGAGCCAGGGATTATTCATGTGAGTAAACTGAACAGGGTGTAGCCCTCCATCACCATTGCTGGACGCAGTATTTAATTCTGCAAACGTCCCCCATATTGCACAGACATTCGCGTCTGAATTCTGTGAGCTCATGAAAACGTTCCGGCTTGTTGAGGCAGTTTCTTTTTCTTTGTATACTTCCTGATTGCAAATTTCATTTCATCTCTAACACACTGCTAATTAGTAGGGTTGGCCGGAAAACAACATTTTTGTTTCACAAAAAATGTAGAGATTTCAAAATACGTTTTCATTCCGATGCGGAATAAAAATGAGACCTTCAAAAAATTTTGAGGGGAACTTTATAGCTGGCCGGGTCTATGAGATACCCAAGTGCAAGTCCCTGCCTTGCCTGATTTGGAGCAGAGACATGAAACTGGGTCATCTACATGCCAGGGAAGTGTGCTAAACACCAGGCTAGATAGTCAGTCCCCCTTCTCTGGCTCAATGACTATTACATTAGTTATATAACGGAGAACAACTCCAACAGGAGAGATTGACTCTTGTAGCCTGGTGCTTAGGATGCTCACCTGGGGTGTAGGGGATTCAGGTTTAACTCTCTGCATCAAATTACCAGAGCAGGGGCTTGAAGCTAGGTCTCCCAGATGAGTACCCTGGCCACCAGGCTATGCTGTGGTGGATCTTTTGAGACTGAAGTTCCATCATGGACCTGGAAAATATTTGTAGAAAGTGATACATTTTCATGATACAGCATTTTTCAATAGGAAAAAAGTTTCGTCTGATATTTTCAACCAGCTCTATTAATTACCTCCTGTCATGGAGCCCTCGCATCACCCCATGCTGGTTCCGACCTGTTACTCCACACTCCAGAGAAGTAACCCTCTGGTGTTAGTATTCTCCACAAAAGATTCAAAAGCAGTGGGGGCTTTTAATGTTTGTCTACATTAATTTGTTATTTTGTACTTCAGCTGTGACCGCTGTATCATACACTGCCAGGGTTCAGTTGTGTTTTTGCCACTGGCCTGTGTTGGGTGCATTATGGAGCTGCACTGCCTTATAAGGATTTCTGAGAAGGATTGTATCTGAGGGAGAAACGATCCCTCCTGGAGACACCAGGAACAAAAGGGGCAGAGCCACCACTTAGGAAGATGAAGCATGGTCTCCCTTTTCAGGCTGGCCAGTTCCACTGGTGAGTGCAGAATGGAAACAGGGCCATTGTCCAATTTACACCTTGCCCACTCGCTACCCCTATAGCTTGTGCTCCATAGGGTACTACCAAACAGCAGTCTTCAGGAAAGGATTTGGTCGGCGCCTACACAAGAATAGCTGAGAAAGAAAAATCCTGGTTACATCCCCAATTTGCAAGGCTCAGCCGCAATATGTCATATAAACTGTCTTGCTGAAAGCTGAGATGCTCAGCAAAGACTTCTGCAAATATTAAATGAAATCCCTGGGTCTGGACCAAAGCGTAATTAAAATGAATGCAAAGACTCCTATTGCATTCACTGGGCTTTGGATCAGATCCAAACAGCAAGAAAGCAGAAGTTAATGGGATTAAATTGCTATGCAACGTCAGGTTGGCCACAGAAGCTATCAAAAGGGATAATCTAGATGGGAGACTATTTACAATGACGAAAAATAAATCAACAAACAATATTTCTATCCTAGCATCCATGAACGCTTGGGACAGCTAAGGGCTAGATTCTGACAGCCTTACTCATATTGAACAGTACCTTACTCCATTGAAGTCAATGGGACTATTTGTGGAATAAGGTGCTACTTAACACAGGTAAGGGTGTAAGAATCTGGCTACTGAAAAATTGGAGCTGGCTGAAAATTACCATGAAAAATTTCTAATATTTTGCAAAAAATTGCCTGCATTTTCCAACTCATTAAAGATGGGCTTGGAGTAAATGTTTGCACCAATGTTTGTAATCCGCTGCAAACTTATTCCTTCTCACAACAATAAGAAAATTGAGGTTGCAGGAACAAACCATCCCGATGCGTAGAAAGAATAGTAAATATGGCAGATGACCAGCTTGGCTTAACAGTGAAATCCTTGCTGATCTTAAACACAAAAAAGAAGCTTACAAGAAGTGGAAGATTGGACAAATGACGAGGGAGGAGTATAAAAATATTGCTCAGGCATGCAGGAGTGAAATCAGGAAGGCCAAATCGCATTTGGAGTTGCAGCTAGTAAGGGATGTTAAGAGGAACAAGAAGGGTTTCTTCAGGTATGTTAGCAACAAGAAGAAAGTGAAGGAATGTGTGGGCCCCTTACTGAATGAGGGAGGCAACCTAGTGATAAAGGATGTGGAAAAAGCTCATGTACTCAATGATTTTTTTGCCTCTGTCTTCACGAACAAGGTCAGCTCCCAGACTGCTGCATTAGGCAGCACAGCATGGGGAGGAGGTGACCAGCCCTCTGTGGAGAAAGAAGTGGTTCAGGACTATTTAGAAAAACTGGACGAGTACAAGTCCATGGGGCCGGATGTGCTGCATCTGAGCGTGCAGCGGATGTGATTGCAGAGCCATTGGCCATTATCTTTGAAAACTCATGGCAAACGGGGGAGGTCCTAGAAGACTGGAAAAAGGCTAATATAGTACCTATCTTTAAAAAAGGGAAGGAGGATCCGGGGAACTACAGGCCAGTCAGCCTCACCTCAGTCCCTGGAAAAATCATGGAGCAGGTCCTCAAGGAATCAATTCTGAAGCACTTAAAGGAGATGGAAGTGATCAGGAACAGTCAGCATGGATTCACCAAGGGCAAGTCATGCCTGACTAACCTAATTGCCTTCTATGACAAGATAACTGGCTCTGTGGATGAGGGGAAAGCAGTGGATGTGTTATTCCTTGACTTTAGCAAAGCTTTCAATACGGTCTCCCACACTATTCTTGCCGGCAAGTTAAAGAAGTATGGGATGGATGAATGGACTATAAGGTGGACAGAAAGCTGACTAGATTGTCGAGCTCAATGGGTAGTAATCAATGGCTCCATGTCTAGTTGGCAGCCAGTGTCAAACGGAGTGTCGCAAGGGTCGATCCGGGGCCAGTTTTGTTCAATATCTTCAGTAATGATCTGGAGGATGGCATGGACTGCACCCTCAGCAAGTTTACAGATGATACTAAACTGGGAGGAGTGGTACATACGCTGGAGGGTAGGGATAGCATACAGAGGGACCTAGACAAATTAGAGGATTTTGCTAAAAGAAATCTGATGAGGTTCAACAAGGACAAGTGCAGAGTCCTGCATTTAGGATAGAAGAATCCCATGCACTACTACAGACTAGGGACCGAATGGCTAGGAAGCAGTTCTGCAGAAAAGGACCTAGGGGTTACATTGGATGAGAAGCTGGATATGAGTCGACAATGTGCCCTTGTTGCCAAGAAGGCTAACGGCATTTTGGGCTGTATAAGTAGGGGCATTGCCAGCATATCGAAGGACCTGATCATTCCCCTCTATTCGACATTGGTGAGGCCTCATCTGGAGTACTGTGTCCAGTTTTGGGCCCCACACTACAAGAAGGATGTGGAAAAATTGGAACGAGTCGAGCGGAGGGCAACAAAAATGATTAGGGGGCTGGAGCACATGACTGATGAGGAGAGGTTGAGGGAACTGGGATTGTTTAGTCTGCAGAAGAGAAGAATGAGGGGGGATTTGATAGCTGCTTTCAACTACCTGAAAGGGGGTTCCAAAGAGGATGGATCTAGACTGTTCTCAGTGGTATCAGATGACAGAACAAGGAGTAATGGTCTCAAGTTGCAGTGGGGGAGATTTAGGTTGGATATTAGGAAAAACTGGAGTGGGTTACCTAGGGAGGTGGTGGAATTCCATCCTTAGAGGGTTTTAAGGTCAGGCTTGACAAAACCCTGGCTGGGATGATTTAGTTGGGGATTTGTCCTGCTTTGAGCAGGAAGTTGGACTAGATGACCTCCTGAGGTCCCTTCCAACCCTGATATTCTATGATTCTATGATAAACTGTAAAACACAGGCAGAAATAATGAATTGGGACTGACTTCCAAGTTTGCAGTCTCAGCAGTTAGGTCTGGAATATTAAAGCTACCTACACATATCTTCCATTGACTCTGAAATCTGGCAGGAGGACAGGATACGAAACAAACAACAATTGAGATGCAATGTGTTGCAGTTCGTGAAAGTGAACACTGCTATCAGATAACAATAGTTTTTCTAAATTATGGCAGAAAACCTTAATTACAGCGATCATGGGAAGAACAAAACTTGGAATAAGATCCTGAAGGATAAAAAAGAAAAACCAATGAGACTGGTACTACCAACTTAGACCAAATTTTTATATTTATAAAATAAGTAGGGTTGTCAAGCGATTAAAAAAATGAATCGTGATTAATCGCACTGTTAAACAGTAATAGAATACCATTTATTTAAATATTTTTGGATATTTTCTACATTTTCAATTATATTGATTTCAATTACAACACAGAATACAAAGTGTACAGTGCTCACTTTATATTTATTTTGATTACAAATATTTGCACTGTAAAAAACAAAATAAATAGTATATTTCAATTCACCTAATATAAGTACTATAGTGCAATCTCTTTATCATGAAAGATGAACTTACAAATGTAGAATTATGTACAAAAAATAACTGCATTAAAAAAGAAAACAATGTAAAACTTTAGAGCCTACAAGTCCACTCGGTCCTATTTCAGCCAAACGCTCAGACAAACAAGTTTGGTTACATTTGCAGGAGATAATGCTGCTCACTTCTTGTTTACAACGTCACCTGAAAGTGAGAACAGGTGTTCGCTTCACACTGTTGTAACTGGTGTCGCAAGATATTTACGTGCCAGATGCGCTAAAGATTCATATGTCCCTTCATGCTTCAACCACCACTCCAGAGGACATGCGTCCATGCTGATGATGGGTTCTGCTCAATAACAATCCAAAGCAGAGTGGACAGATGCTTGTTCATTTTCATCATCTGAGTCATATGCCACCAGCAGAAGATTGATTTTCTTTTTTGGTTGTTCGGGGTCTGTAGTTTCCGCATTGGAGTGATACTCTTTTAAGACTTCTGAAAGCATACTCCACACCTCATCCCTCTCAGATTTTGGAAGGCACTTCAGATTCTTAAACCTTGGGTTGAGTGCTGTAGCTATCTTTAGAAATCTCACATTGATACCTTCTTTGCGTTTTGTCAAATCTGCAGCGAAATTGTTCTTAAAATGAACAACATGTGCTGAGTCATCATCCGAGACTGCTATAACATGAAATATATGGCAGAATGCAGGCAAAATAGAGCTGGAGACATACAATTCTCCTCCAAGGAGTTCAGTCACAAATTTAATTAACGCATTATTTTTTTAATGAGCGTCATCAACATGGAAGCATGTCCTCTGGAATGGTGGCTGAAGCACGAAGGGGCATACAAATGTTTAGCATATGGCACGTAAATACCGTGCAGTGCCGGCTACAAAAATGTCATGCAAATGCCTGTTCTCACTTTCAGGTGACATTGTAAATAAGAAGCAGGCAGCAGTATCTCCCGTAAATGTAAACAAACTTGTTTTTCTTAGCGATTGGCTGAACAAAAAGTAGGACTGAGTGGACTTGTAGGCTCTAAAGTTTTACATTGTTTTGTTTTTGAGTGCAGTTATGAAACAAAAAAAAGCTACATTTGTAAGTTACATTCACAATAGGGACTACAGTACACCTTTACCCTGATATAATGCTGTCCTTGGGAGCCAAAAAATCTTACCGTGTTATAGGTGAAACTGCGTTATATCGAACTTGCTTTGATTTGCCGGAGTGCGCAGCCCCGCCCACCCGGAGCACTGCTTTACCGCGTTATATCTGAATTTGTGTTATATTGGGTCGCGTTATATCGGGGTAGAGGTGTACTTGTATGAGGTGAATTGAAAAATACTTTCTTTTATCATTTTTACTGTGCAAATAATTGTAATAAAAAACAATATAAAGTGAGTACTGTGCACTTCGTATTCTGTATTGTAATAGAAATCAATATATTTGAAAATGTAGCTAAACATCCAAAATATTTAATAAATTTCAATTGATATTCTATTGTTTAACAGTGCCATTAAGCGCGATTAATTTTTTTAATCACAGTTAATTTTTTTTGAGTTAATCGCGTAAGTTAACTGCGATTAATTGACAGCCCTAAAAATAAGGAATTCATTTGTTTTGGTATCATCTAATTTCCAATGAATAAGAATTACTTACATGCCATGTCTGAGTCAGATGGGATTTAAGTTGAATTTACCTTAAGCTATATGAGTATTATAAAGTGAAACCTTTTTTCCCATAGATGTGAGTCTGTTCAGAGCTTGTATATTACAGTTTGCCTTATTACTTCTCATGGATTGAAGCCTTAGGCTTTGTAAGTGAGTTGCCCAAAACTGAAGGACCCTTACAAGGCTTTGACAACCAACAGCCTGCATTAACAAATGATGTGGGTATTTCATTTGAAGTGGGAAGAATAAAAGATATTGCTCTAAGTCAGTGAGGAGAATGAAAGACTTAATATAGGTTGAGTACAAAAGATGAGCCCCAACCTGATTGCTTTCCATGAGAATAATTAAAAAGGAAGACTTTCAAAAGATACAAACGTTAACGAGTTCCTTCTTCAAGTGGTTTCCATTAATTTTCCCTATTGCTTCTCCTTCTCTGCAGCACACACTGATCAGTGAGCGTTACCTTCATTAATGGCTGAATTAGTACAGTCTGACTGTGACTCTGTGCTGGCCTGAAGAAGGAAGCAGATCTGATGGAGAATTAAGTGGTTTATATGACAGCGAGTGGGGGTCCTGACAGTATTGTTTTACATTAGGAATCTGTATACAAGAGCCAAAAAATCAGTGCTTAAACTTAGGCTTTTAAATCTTTATTTAGGCATCTAAATTAAGTGGCCTGATATTCAAAAATGCTAGGGAACCAACAACCCTCCATTGACATCAATGGGAGGCTGCTGGGGGCTCAGGCAAGATATTTACTTTAGGAACCTGTTTTTGAACATCTTGACCCACGTTCCTCATGACTGTTCTATGGTGCAAATTCTTAACTCCGTGCGCAGCAGCATCACACACGTCTGTTAGACATTCGTGTAGCAGCGAATTGTCTGATGGGCCGGGTTCCCATGAAGAAGTATGAGGTTGGAATTAAAGGGTTTGTGTTCCGTGGTGATCATTAAGAATGTGGTATCGTTATCATGTACCTGGAGCAATGCACAAGCTCATGCTTCAGAGTCTCAGCTGACCACATGCAGGGGTCAGGTCCCTTAGTGTATTCCATCAGAGATGGCTGCAGCTAGAGATGGGACATTGGATGGGGAGGCCAGAGCTCTGAGGTTGCCTTGAACATTAAACAGGTGCTCGACTGCTGGTTCTTGCTTTTGTGCTCAGGGCCTAACTGATCACCATATGGGGGTGTGAGGAAGGACTTTTCTCTTGGGCCAGATTGGCAGTATCTTGGCAGGGATTTCACCTTCCTTTGCACTGTGTGGGTGTATACCAGGATTATCGGGGTATATCTCACTTAATCTTTCCCTGCCATAGTGGGCATTGGCGCACCTCGATCCCTTCTAGTCTCTGCGGGTGGCACACAATAATCTCCTGTGAGCTCTAATGGTTTGGTCTAATTTTGGTTGTGGGGTTTAGTGTGCGGCAGCTGGGAGGTGTTGGTGATATACAGGAGGTGATAGATGATCTGGTGGGCCTGTCTGACCTTAAACTCTATGACTCTGTGGGGTAGCTGAGCAATTGATAAACTGGTCCAAACACAAAAGTCACTTCCCTGAATTTACAGAATAGCGGTCCAATGCAACACAACACAACATGTGGCATGTGGTCTTTGAACCACTGGAAGATGTTTAGCATTATTCCAACGTCATTTTGACATTATTTTATATAGAGGGGAAAGTAACAACAACGAGATACATATATTCAGTTAAAGAAAATTAATAAAGAAAGAAAAGAAAATAGCTAGGGTAAGAAAAGATGCTGTTACAGAATATTCAAGCAAGATGGGTGCGAGGGTTTGGACATATGTCAAAAATGGACCCGGAAATAGTACTATATATGGTGATACATACCAGAGAGCAAGGAACTAGAAATAGATAAAGACCCAGAATGGGTTAGAGAGACACTGTGAAGAGTGATGTAGAATGAAGATGTTTTAAAGATGAAAGAAGCCAGGAAGCTGGTACAAGACAGAAAGTGGAGGAAAGATTTCATTTGGCCCCATTGTCGCTGCTGAGCTGATGGACAGGAATCAAAGAAGAAGATATTCAGTTGACACAATGTGATCTCATGGTTCTGTCTCATCTCAACCCTCTGACTTCCTCCAACCAAAAAATAACCCCTTTGTATCAGAGCACTAGCAGCAGCAAGGAGATACTGCAGCTATGGAGCAGGTTCTGGCTTTCAAATCGGGTAATGGACCTCTCCATGATAATGCAGTGTCTGACCATTCTAAAGGGCTCTTCCTTACATTCTATGTAGCAAAGCACCACTTTGTCTTCAGGTTTTTTTAGACACATTAGCAGTAGACACAAGGCTCTTATGCTCCACAGGGGACAAAAATAATCATCATTGAAAACAAGGACTACCATAGTGTAAGTAGTCTCTGAGGGAATGGGAAAGGGTGCATCTTTTAAACTGAAGACCACAGGCAGCAAGTAGAAGAATGGGAGTCATTTGATGCTGCCATTTAGGAGAAGTTCTCCTAGTATTTAGGGATAATGGGCCAGATCTCAGATGGCATACATTGGAGTAGTTCCATGGACTTCAACAGAGTTATGCTAGTTCACACCAGCTGAGTACTTGGACCAGTATTACAATCTTCAGCAGTGGTAAAATAAAGTTTATCGTGTGCCATGATTAACAGCAGGTCTGAGCTTTCACTCTGAGGATTCACGAACGACCCTTTATTGATTTAGGGGCAGATTTTTAAAGGTATTTAGGTAAGTGCCTAGTGGGATTTTCAAAAGTACCTGGGATTTGTGTGGTTGGGCACTTTTGAAATCCCCACTACGTATCTACCTGCATAAATACCTTCTAAAATCTGCCCCTTAGGGCCTAAGTCAATGGTCCTTTTTCCCATGAGCATTGAATCTGAACCTTGGCCCTTCCATTCTAGCCACATAAAGGTAGAAAATACTTCAGATGTGGAAAGATGAATATTAAGGGGTAACATTCAAAGCATTGTACAGGAAATTATTCATGTAAAATCCTACTGACTTTGATGGGTAATAAAAGCTTACCCTAAACTCTAATAGTGCACTCACAAAAGGAGCCATGCCCTGGAACAGAAAAATCCAAAAGTAAAAGCTCTGCTTTGAGCTCACCCCTCAATTTACTTTCCCTCTGCCTCTCTCTTTAAAACAATTCCTGGCTTTAAGCTCCCCTAAGCACCTCCTCTCAAACCCTGTTCAGAAGCTTGCTGACATGGTCTAATGTTGTTTAATGGTACAGCTGTATCCTGTTTCCTATCACCTCCTTCTGAAGGAACTTGTGTTACCACCCCCTGTGAGTTTTCTTTTGTTTACATCTCTGATGTGGTAGGCTGGAATATTTTTATTTGTGCTAATTTATGTTGCGGCACATTGTTTTGTTTTATAGCATTTTTGTCTGGCTTGGTTTGTTCTGGATGGCTTGCTTTTAGTTTGTAAGGGATGGCCCTGAACCAAAGCTCTGGATATGAAATTCCCTAAACTGCAGGTTCAGGACCGGATCTAAATCTTGGCCCAGCTTTGCTGCTCATGCTTAGAGCTGCTTGAATCCTTCATTGTGATTTGTTCATTATTTAAAGTGTGTGTTTTCCAAAGTGTGTGGGGACAAATGTTAGCCAAAGGATTGTGGTTTGGACCACATGACTGGTCACCTAAATCACCCAAAGTAAAAGCTCTCTTTCTCTTAAAAAGACATTTTCATATTTAACAATCTCACAGTTGACCTACAGAAAATCAATTGATAAAGTCACTGGATATTTAGCCATCCTAAGATTTTGGTGCTTTCATAAAACTACTACTAAAGGTGCTGAAATGGTTGAAAAGCTGGATGCATTCAAATTAGCCACAATTTTTTTTTAACAGTGAAAGCTATTGACCATTTGAACAAACTACCAAGGGAAGTGGTGGATTCTCCATCTCTGGATGCCTTCAAATCAAGACTGGATGCCTTTCTAAAAGATATCCTTTAGCCAAACACAAATGATTGGCTCAATGCAGGGGATAATATGGTGAAATGTAATGGCCTTTGATATACAGGAGGTCAGGCTAGATGATCTAATGGTCCCTTCTGGCCTTAATCCATTAAAAAAGCACTTTGAGATCTATGGATGAAAAGCTGTACATTAGAGCTAAGTATTAGTTTCACATCTCTAACGTGATTGATGGTGGTATCAGATATCCCTGAGGTGGTTAGATTCAGATGTTGGTATCAGTCAAATATTTTTTCTTTGTACAATTATTATTTTTACATGCTACAAAATGGCAACTAATCTCACCTTCTGCTTCAAGGCCTAGTCTCCCATGTTTGGCTTACAGAGCACCCCTCCCCCCACCCCTTCAGAATCTCTCACCCTCTGGTTTAAAGAGTTGAGCTTCATTCATTTTACTTCCAATGGGCCTGCTACTCTCTGCCCTGTCAAGCCTTCTCCAGCTCAGATGCAAGTATATCAGGTATTTCCAAGGTGCAAGTCTCCAGTGTCTCCCCACCATTACTCATTTTCAATAGGCCCATCTGATTCCTCATTGTGACCTTCAGACTTCAAACATGCTATGAGCATTAGGCCAAAGCATGAGGTCCTGGCTCAGTTTTCACTCTGGCAAAGTCCACCAATGTCAAAAGGAGTTTCGCTCAGTAAGGTTGGATTGAACAAAAACTGAGAATGGGCCAAATCCTGGTGCCATTTCCTCATCATTTCTGTTTGCCGGCATTGCGTCTTTCTCTTCTTCTATTCTGCCTGTTAGCCAACCATCTGCAATGTTATTGGCAGGCTAGGGAAGCAAGTGATGTGTAACTAGCATTTTTCCTCCTGGTCAGCCAGGTGGAGGGGGACAAATAGAACTTTTAGCTCGACAGCCTTGGCTCCATTTGAAAGTATCAAATGCAGAAGGAGTGAGTTTGGATATCTCCCCAAACCCTTTCTGATTTCCATGACAGTATTTGGTTCAAAATGATGACCAAAATAGGAAAGGAATGTTAAAGTGCCTTCACTGTGAACTAGAGAGAATGATTTGTCCTTTCACCATATCCCTGTTCATGTACTATTATTTTGGGATGGTTCAGCAGAACTCTAAGGCATGATCCGGTATTAATGCTGCTTTTGTTACTGTACTACTATCTGAATCTTCCCTTTTTTATCTATTTCTCTCCAAGCACAAGTGCAACTGTCCCCTAGGCCCCACAGTTATTTCGACACCTTCTGTCTTTATAATTCCAAGCTGTTCTGTGAGGCCTATTTGTGCAAAATGACAAGTATCTGCCAAGTCACATGGGAGTCTAAGGCAAATGCTTCATTCTCCCCACATGATGTAGTAATGTCAATGAGGAAACAATACAAAGTGACTTGGTTTACCCCAAAATATCATAAATTCTGATGTCTGAGGTTGTTAATATTAAAAGCTTATGGCATTTTGTTGAGCTGTGCATAACGAAATAACACAGTATGCCAAGCAACAGGCTATAAAAACATCCGCCCTGCTTTTCATCTCATTTACGCCACTTGAAATCCAGAGTACCCCTACTAATTTCAGCAGAGTATCTTTGAGTTTACACGGGTAGAACCGAGATCAGAACCTGATCCACTCTCCTACTTTGCCTCTAGGAAACTTACTGTCAAATGCAGATTTTCAAAAACTAGCAGGCAGCCCTTTATGGCAAGGCATTATGTACATTATGCATGCAACCCTCCGTGTCAGAGAAATCCACCTTAATTTTCAATGACTAGAACAGGTGTAAAATGAGTTCTGAGGCTCTTGGCCCAAGCACAGTTGGGGACACAGCGTTGCCACCAACCATACATATGTATTGCAGGTTCAGTTTTTCTTGTGATTTTTCAAAGATTATTAACAGCATCCCAGTTTCTCAGTTTCAGCTCTCCTTAAATGGGAGTGATTAGCATATGCAAAGGGTGTCTCCATCTACTGTTGTGCAATGTGAGCTCGCTCTTTGTGCTGAAATGCTTAACAAAGCATACAACCCTAAAGATGAAACAATTAACATGATTGTATTAAACAGATGCAGATGTGTAAAAGATACTACACACACTGTGATGCATTGTTCAAAACAACTTGTACATTTTGAAATATATTCTGAATTGTCCAGTTTATTTGATTCATAATACTACTACAAGCCTGATTCTCTTCCGGTTTACGTTCCGGTTTATGACCTTATTCAACTTCAATGGACTTACTCCTGTAAGTGTAAATCAGAGAAGAATAAGGCCCCGCACATCTAAGACAGGGCATTGTCTCTTCATTAATAAGGAATAAAACAAGTCTCATACTTTGACATGATTTATAGCTGTGAGATTAAGCCCGATAACAGTCTGGGTTCAATCTATAGCTCCTAGAACTGATAGATTATCTTGTTTTATTAAATTCATGCATGACTTGCTATTGAAGCTGTATATTAGAAGAAAATAAATACTGTATACTTATATCCTGCTAGCTATTCCATGAATAGATTTCCTCATGCATCCTAATCACTGGTGAACTTGGTAAGAAAATCGATGACCAGCTAAAGCTCATAGTGACCAGCTGTCCTGAGAACAGTATCTCCATGTTAATGTCACATTCAAAGAAGGCCCCATTCCTATTACCATAGAAGGCAATAAGAGTTTTGCCATTCAATCAGAGCAGGATTGGGCCCTAATACTTTTCACTTGAGGTTACAGGGCTGTCATTTCCTTTACTCCTTTCCTTTACCTTTATGCATTTGGCTTTCAGTTTTGACAAGGATCCAAAACCAGTCCTCTTGTCACAAAGGTGAGATCAAAAATAAATAGTCCTTCTAGCCTTATTTACTGGTATTCATTTTGGATCCATTGTGCTTACTGATCTTAAGTTCTGGTGCCCACAATTCAAGAAGGATGTTGATTAAATTGGAGAGGGTTCAGAGAAGAGCCACAAGAATGACTAAAGGATTAGAAAACCTGCCTTATAGCGAGAAACACACAGTGCGCAATCTATTTAGCTTAACAAAGAGAAGGTTTGGGGTAACTTGATTACAATCTATAAATATCTACATGAGGAACAACTATTTAACAGTGGGCTTTTCAATCTAGCAGAGAAAGGTATAACACACTTCTAGAAGCATTCTATCCATTCACATAAATAATCATTGAGTTTCTGGCAGTTATTTACACACTTACAGTATTTTATTTCATTATCTGTTTCACTTCTCTTCTGAATAAATTTGCCCAGCCTGAGGGGAAGTGGCCCATACCACTGGCAAACTGAACATCCCTCCCCTGCTTTGGCAGAGTCCATTCATGATATACATATTGCAAAATTCCTCATTCAACCTGCTCACCCTTCAAGTTGGAGCAGCACAAAAATGGCCTTGCACACAGGCATGTAGAGGTACAACTAATACCTGGCTGAAAAATGTCATGCACAGCTCATTCTCTGAGTGGCAGCCTGGGCAGCCCCTTATGTGTATAATTCTCAGGATTTTAGAGGCACAGACCAGAAGGGAATTTGAAAGGTTAGCTTGGCTTCAACCATGTTTGCAATGAAACATGGCTCCATGTGCTCGTGGCTATATTGCTAGACAGTTTGTAAGAATACAATTTTCTTAGGCCAAACACATGTCTAATTAATTACTCTAAGAAGTATGCCTTTCTGTTCTTTCTCCACACCTTGGTGTAGCACAGACTATTGTGTGGAAAGAACAAGTTACAGCCCAACAGATTTTAATTGCTACACATAAGAATTTATTTTAAACTGCAATCATCACAGGACTTGCCATCAATGACTTAGAAATATAAAACCTTCATGGGGAGTAGGGGTCACGGTGTTAAACTGCTACCCTGAGGGTGAAGAAAATGACTAGGAGTGAGCTGTAATGGCTGGAGATGAAACCCTGTAGGCGTTATTCCATATTCCAGGTAACGTTATTAACCAGGCTATATGGGAGGAAGAGACAGAATGAAGGAGCCAGGAGAGATTTTTTAATTGCTACTCATAATTTTACAATAACAGACAATATTTAATGTATTGCTATTTTTGCCAGAGCAGCGAAAGCTTAAACAAGTTCTCTGGCAAACAGGCTCTCTGTCTTTCTCTTTGTCTCTTGATGTGTAACTATGGAACCTCTGGAAGGGCATGAGCCAAAACTGGACTTCAAGCAAGTTATTTGCTGTTACATTAAAATAACCACACTCACACCCTGAGGCAGTTGTGAGAGGGATGCGGGAACTAAAGGAGGGGATTGATCCTTGGAGAACAGAGAAAGGGGAGAGAATGAGGCTGAGTGGACAACAAGGTTGAGCAGGGGGAAAACAGGACAAAAGAAAGAGAAAGTGAGATGCAGCCAGAGGAAAAGATAGCAATAAAAGATGCTTAGGACCCTGTGAAGGGTCTTGTGGTCGTTCTTGGCAAGAGGCTTGCATTCTGATGCTGTGCTGAAGCTGTAAAGCACATATATTCCAATGACAAGGGTTTCAAAAACACCATCCCCTGCACTCCTGGTGCTTTGCTGCCCTGCTCCCAGACTTGGTTCTTATCTTGTTCCCCATGTTGAGTCATAGCTTCATAAACATATTTGGAATAAAATCCATGATTTCCTTCCAAGCTTCCTTACTCGCTGAGAACCCCAAATATTCTCCTCTAGGATCATGGTTACAATTCCAATCAGATTGAGTCTCCTTGTGTTTTCCCTTTACTCTCCCCAGAGCTGAGCCTCTCCATAAAGCTCTCTTAGGGTCTGCCTACACTGCAATTAGACCCCCGTGGCTGGCATGTGCCAGCTGATTCAGGCTCATGGGGCTTGGGCAAAGGGACTGTTTAATTGTGATGATGATGTTTGGGCTTGGGTTACAGCCCGAGTTCTGGGACTGTCCCACCTCACAGGGCCCTAGAGCTGGAGCCCGAATGTCTACACCACAGTGAAACAGCTCCTTAGCCTGAACTTGAGTCAGCTGGCATGGGACAGTCATGGGTTTTTAACTGCAATGTAGACATACCCTAAAAGCCATCCCAGTTCCCAGAAAGTTTTCACACGTTTAACTTCTTCCAAGTGTTCCTCAAACAAAGTTACTGCTCTGTGAGGACAGTTCTGATAGACACTTTGAGAGTGCAACTAGCCTTGAGCCATGATTTCATGTCAGCATGGAAGAGAGAACCAAGGGTTTTGCTCATAGACCCCAATTCACCAAAGCATGTAAGCCCATACTGAGTTCTAAGCATGTGTTTAAGTTCCAGTGAAGTCATTTCAACGGGACTTGAGGTCATGTTTTATTGTTTTGCTAAATAGGATGGATTTATGCACCTTGCTGATTTCTGGGCCTGATTTTTTTTTTTTTACATGAGGGTAAATCTAAAGTAATTCCATCCATAGCCCAGCAAGCAGAATTTGGGCCAACATATGAAGGTGATGTAGGGGAGGAAAGGAGATGGTGGTGGTGAGCAGGGAATGAGTTTAACATAAGTTGTTAAAAAGAGTTGATGCAAAACAAAGAAGCAAAATCACGGGAAAAGATGGAGGAGTGACTACACCAAGATATACTGCAGAGGGCAGGAAAAGCAAAAGTGTGATACATGAATAGGAAGGATAAAGGGCAAAGGGAGCTGCGGAGCCAGCGCTTAGGACAGGCAGCGCCCCCGTGGCCGCCCCTGTGCCTAGGAGCCAGACATGCTGGCCTCTTCTGGGAGCCGCGTGGAGTCAGGGCAGGCAGGGAGCCTGCCTTAGCCCTACTGCGCTGCAGACCAGACTTTTAATGGCCCGGTCAGCGATGCTGACAGGAGCCACCAGGGTCCCTTTTCGAGCGGGTGTTCCTGTCAAAAACCGGATGCCTGGCAACCCTAATACTAGCTACTTTTTTCATAAGAATGTTTAGCACCAAGGCCCACTGTGCACATGCATCAGGGTATGCATCTCCCACAAAGCCTTATTTTTAAAATATCCAGTAGTTTGGTGCACCAACCAGCCATAGACTGACACTCTTTAAGTACATATTGACATGGCTCAGAGCTGTTATCACCTCTTCTGACAATTTCCCATAGGTTATAGGAATGTGTTGTATGCGTCCACTGAGATATTTTCCCTTTCCTTCAAAAACAAAAACAAAAAACAAAAACAAACAAACAAAAAAATCCTGCCATTAAAAAACCCACAGAAAATGAGAAGACAAATGATATGCCCAGTATACTGAAATCATTCTATCCTTCCAAACTATGAAACTGTGTGAAGGTTTCCACTCAGTCCTTTACTTGCCCTGCAGATGCATTCTCGCAAAGCTTTGTGGATTTTAAATCAGACCATTCATGTTACTTTAATGTAATTTGATGTGTGTTAATAATGTATAGCTATCTAATTCAATGGGAATGGTACCGTATCAGGTCTTGGAGAAAATTAAATATGTGCATCTAATTAATTTCTACTTGATAGGAACAAAGAACTATTTTTTTTCTGATTTTTTTTCAACATTTTCCTGATACTTTCCTTCTTTTCTTAACCTGAATCTTAGTGATTTCAGTCCTTCTCTGGTCCATTTCATATTGGATTTATTATTTCCCACTGTTGCGAAATGCTCCTATGTTTATTTTATTTTTTTATTTTGTTCTAGCTAAATGCAAAGTGCTCCTGCAAAACTATAGCTATACTGCTGGCAAAATGCCCTGGTTTTCTAGCCTGTAACTACAATACAAATACAGAGCCGCCCGGGGGGTGGGGAGGGAGGGGCGGCAAGTGGGGCAATTTGCCCCGGGCCCCACAGGGGACCCCACGAGAGTTTTCAGGGGCCCCCATGAGAGTTTTCAGCGGGTCTTTGGTGGCAGGTCCTTCGGTGCCGCCGAACACACCCGGAGCGAGTGAAGGACCCGCTGCCGAAGACCCGGAGCTTCTTCTGCTCCGGGTCTTTGGTGGAGGGTCCTTCACTCGCTCCGGGACCCACCGCCGAAGTGCCCCGAAAACCAGGAGCGGAAGGACTCCCGTCGCCGAAGACCCAAGGCCCCCTGAATCTTCTGGGCAGCCCTGCCCAGATAAAACCAAAGTCTTAAAATAGCCTACACTGTTCCTGTTGTTTCTTGCTTGGGATATTTCAATTCCCAAACAAATCACATGTATATTAACTTTTCTGACATTTAAAATTGTGTTTAGGACAGTAAAGCTTAACTGAGGCCAAAACACTGATTTAGAAACTGTGGGTCAGATCCTCAATTGCTGTAAAGGGGCCTGGCTTCAATGGATTTGATTTACACCTGCTGGGGATTTGGTCTACTGGATCTAGAAATGGATGCAAACAAGAAATTTTGAGGGAAAACTGTTTCCTTTGGAGCAGTAGATTATACTGTAGGGCAAAATCTTATGATATGGGGAGCTTTCAGGGAGTCCTCTTAAAACACCCTCAACACCAATACCATTGTTTATAATCTCAGGACCCGAGGTACTGTGTTGATCAGACAATTTTTTCACTAAAAACCCAAGCTGGTGAGGCACTGCATAATATCCCATTGAAGTCTGTGGGGGTTATGGTCATAAAGGACCCGATCTTGCTCCCATTAATATCATTAATAATGGACAGACTGCCATTGACATCCATGGGAATTGTATCATGCTAATGCACTTTCCAGGTGTGCAGCAGCACATTGGAGGACTGGGCCAAAAATATGTAAATCCAGATGGCGGATGGAGTGGGTGGGGAAGGGAAACAGAGACAGGGTTGAATACAATAATGCGGGTTACTGGGCATGGCACTAAGGGTAGAGCTTTTTATTTGACATAAAATCCTTTATGCTCATAGGCACTTATAACAAATATAAATTAAAAAGGCTGCCTCTTCAAGCAGAATGTGCTGTGCATCAAATGGATTTCCCAAATACTTTCGGCACTGCAATAATCCATTTCATGATTTAAAAGCCTCGTAAACATGTCTAAATGGTTGGTTGGTTCTACCATCTTTGTACCATCTATAGCACTGTATAAATACAGGGAAATACAATTTATTCTGCACTTTGGAAGCTCAACATTTCTCTTCCTGTTGTGTGACAACTAGTATCATATTTATTGTCAGCGTGATACTCCTAAGCATGCAGGTGATGCATTGTGAGGATTTCATACCGATAAAGCCATCGATAATGTCCTACTGGACCTGACTGGCTCACTTGAATCAGCACAGCTGGCTTGGACATTGGGGAATAACCGATGAAAGACTGAAACAAAAGATAGTTTAGGAAAGATCATAGTGACTGACTGGGTTTATTTTTAACTTAAAAACTAAAGTTTGGTGGGGTTTGCTGAAGTCAAAGCCTGCAGACCCCGTGCATTGTCTGCAGTGTGGGAGTTAAGCACATGGAAAGATTACAAGATGAGGCCTCTGACATCCAAGCATGATTCAGAATAGGTTGGAGAAATAACTTGCAACAGCTATTGCAAACCATTTACTGCCTAATCATTCTGATGTAGGTATATTTTCAAAGCCAACATTAAAATGAAAATAAAATAAAATAAAAAGGCCTCTCAGAGGGCATAGTTGAGTGGAGGAAAAGGCTCTGTGATCTCCCAGGGGCTTACTAAGTCACTGTGCTGTGAGACGCTGAGGAAGCCGCTCTGCTTTTGCAGTCTGTCAGTTTTATGTTGAATGTTTGTATAGGATCTTTGATCTCTTATTTACACATATTTCTCCAGGACAGGGAAGCAGGCAGAAATAGAAATTCTATTTATGTAATTCTTTCTGTGTCCCAGAGGTCGAGAAGAGCAATGTTTCAAACGAAGAGGAGGAATTTATTTGTGCCTTTTACTTTTCAAGACTGCAGTACTTGGAAAGATGCATATAGATTATAGCTCTAGATAAGGCATAGATGAAGGCACCAACACCTAGTCAAATTCATCCCTTGGATGTAATCAATGGAGTTAAACTGGGAATGAATTTGGTTCACTTTCTGTGTGTGTGTAAGACACACTTATACATCTTATGAGCCACATTTATACAACTTATGTAGGTAGGTTTCATATACAACTTACACTGTCAGCTAAGCCCCTCATATCTCTTAAGCAATTAAGTCAATGGGGCTCTGCACAGCACTCTAGGTCAGTTACAGGATCCAGGCCCATACTGTTAAAAATGTCCTAGAGAATTTACTTGTCCTCTGAAAAGCAATTGTGTTAGATTCGGAGATTTAATTCAATCACGGGCATGTGAGGAAGAGGAATTTTAGTCCTGTTGTAAGTGAAAAGCTCAACCTTAGCTGTGGAATGACTACGCATGCCTCAAGCTTTTGTTCTTTCCTTAAATAACAAGAGGCAGCACTCAGAGAATTATAAGAGCCTCTGAAAAATATTTTAAAATACAGTGAATCAAGAAGTCCTCCATAACCCCATAACATACTAGGAAATACTAGCAAATAACCAAGCAGCATAAAACTAAACGAAATTCCCCATTTTCCGACAACATTGTCCCCTGCACTATTAGTTTCATCAGCAACCCTCTTAAAAAGATCTGCCTTGCTGCATGTCTTGACAGTTAGCAGACTTGGGTTATTTTGGACCAGGGTGGGGATGTGCATTCCAAAGGGGCCGTTACAGACAACAGCCGGCAAGTGGTCCTCTCCAGTTTGAGTATCATCATGGATCTCAACTACAGCTCTACTGCATGAGAGAGAGGTGATCTCCCAGTCAGCTAGCTCCTGAGTTAGTTAGGACTTTGTAGATCAAAATCTATCTTAAAAACCAGCTGGAAAAACATAGGCAGCCAGTGCATATCCTGGGGCACCATTTAAAGAAATAAGTAAAATTAACTGAAATACGTGTAATGTCTCTGTTTCTTTTAGAGCTGGTTGGGAAATGATTTTTTGTCTCAAAAAATGTAGATGAAATCAATACCTTTGTTTGTTTGTATCAACTATTTTCCATCAAAATATCAAAACATGAATGTTTTGGATTGAAATTTTGGTTGTTGAGAAGCTAACAAATTTTAGTTCTTGTTTTTTGACAAAATGCCAAATATTTTTGAGGAAAATGGATTTTTTTTTTTGTGGTGAAAATTTCTATTTGGTCAAAAAGCCACTTCCACAAATAAACCAACAAACAATGTTTTGGTGGAAAATTGACTATCAGCTCTACTGTCTTCAAATTATAATGCATCTTATCTCATAGCAGAGGCAGCGTACAGAGATGAAAAAGACAACATTCAACAAAAACAGTTATGATCTAATCATAATAATTAAACTGCCACCAACACATATATAATAATTAGCAATTAAGACAGAGCAAAATCATCAATTAAGAACTTGACGGACTGATAATCTTGAGGCCTATAAAGTGAGTTTGTCTGATTTGTAACAATGGATTATGACATCATGCCTTTGTTTTAGGAAATAAAATAAGCCATGAAGAGCATGTTTCTGTCATTTATGGGAAATCAAGTAGGTTAATCATTTATGATTTTTATGCTTCAAGGCTTATGTGTGCTACATGCTGGAGAGAGATCTAAACCATTACTCTAAAGCCCATTGTAGCATATATGCTCCCTGCTGCTGAAGAGCCAACCTCATCAAATTGAGCTTTGTCTAAAAGATATTGTAAATATATTATTGGATGCAAGGTACTGCCTGATTATGCAAAACCACCAGAAGATTGCCACTTAGCAAAGCTACACAGTTCTGGGTATTTATTTCCTCTGAGAACTCAGATAATCAAATCCACTAGCATTTATATAGTGACGTGCTGCAAACAACAGTCTGGAATATTAGGTTGTCAGTGAGGTTCTGGGAAAGATGAAACATGAAGCTAAACTGAACATCCCTATCCAAATTGCTCATTTCAAGTAGCTCATGGCTATTAAGTACACTCTTCCCTCTGGTTGGGTATGAAGACCAGGAAATGATCTTGCAAGCGTAGAAAAGAAAAATATGAACCATATCAACATAATGAACCATAAAAAACCGGGGCTGGTCTTTTAACTTGTCTGTGATGGTGCACCGACATGTTAATAGAATTAATTTACCATTAACAATTGCACCAACTAACTAGGGGTCCAGATCCTGTAAAGTGCTGAGTGCCTCCTTTGACTCGTTGATCATCCTTGGCTTCAGGAGCTGTTCTGCTAAGCAAGTATAACTGATGTTAGGTTTTCTGCTCTCAATTGCCCTTGTGAAATCATATAGTTAAAGGGATTGCAGAGGAGGGAAAATGGCCGTCTCTTTCTTGAAAGCATGCCTTCAGAATCATATTCTGTTCCCATTTACACGTATCCAACCCCACTAACTTCAATGGGATAACACACCTGGAACTCAGGGCCCGATCTTCTGCAGGTATAATTGGCATAACTCCATTATGGGCCACCAGATTTATACCAGCTGATGATCCGGTCCATAGTTAAAGCAGAATATGACCGTCCATCAGAATCAGTCTCATTGAAGCCATTACCAGCTGGAGTGAGGCTTTGGTTTTGGTGGGATGGAGTTTTAGGAGCAATTGAAATGATCAGGTAAAACTGGAGACTACGGTTCCTTCTGGGGGTTCCTGCTGAATGAGCAACATCTAGAGTGCAACTGCATACACATCTACCCACACGTTTCATAAATAATGTGTCTAAAGAATTAAATTTTCTATCAGTAGTTTGCATGTTTATGAAGTGTCATAAATTGTGGGTGTTTATGCCCCTCCGCTTGGCACTTTTGCAATAGAGGATAATAGCTGAAAAAATGCTAGATCGGATGAATTCCTCCACTGATTTCAAATAAACCTTATGAGTTGGAGCAATAAAGAATGTTAAACAGTGTGTACAAAATAACATGCTGTTAGTTACCGTATATGCTGCTTCAGTAAACACTAAAGCATTTTAATCTTGGCTCCAACACAGTAAACAGCAAGTTAATAAGCTAAGGGACAATGCTTATCTTTAAAATTCTCTCAAATTCCTGGGTATAATGTTACCCTGCCCTGGTGGGCTGCTGACTCTTCTGTCATTTTATTTCTGTCATTGTGAAGTTCAGATGAACATTTTAATTTGTGCTGAAACTTATTACCATAACTTAAAATTGTCAGCTGACGTAAATTGGTGTAGCTCCATTGAAGTTACATTAATATACTACGGCTGACCACCTGGCCTACATATTTAAAAAACAACCCCCAAAGTGTACAATTACATAAAACCAAATAGACATGTTGTAATCAGTGTATGAAATAATAAAAGCAACAATGGCTTCAAATACTCAGGGCCTGATCATCAGCTAGTGTAAATTGTCATTGACTGCTGTTGAATATGTCATCTGAGGACCAGCTCCTCAAACTTCTAGATTATAATGAATGGTTAGAAGGAGCAACAGCAGTGCTGGTCTCTTAATTAATTCTCCAAAGATTTATATTTAATGCCATCACTTTGCCAACATGTTTGTAATGCAACAATATGGTGCTGTATTTTTCTAGATATTCTTTAGGTTCAGCGTCCACAACATAGCATTTTATTTTAATTAATTCAGAACAACACCCCTAACTGTGAAGGGAAAGATTGCTTCCCCACCTTTTTATTTAGACTTAAAGCCCCTCCCCTGTTCCTTTGTCATCTCACACTGTGTACACAAATTGGCACTGGTAGCATTCTTTACCCACTTTGCACTCGTTTAAAAAGTTATATAAGGTACAGGGTAATAGTGAATAGGGTCCCATATTCTTCAAACCATTGTTTAATAAAGATTAAGGGTCACATCTTCAACTGGCATAAATCAGCCTAGTTCCACTGAAGTCAACAGAGCTATGCCAATTTGTCCCTTGAGAAGTTGGCCCCCAAAAGCCTAATTTAGCTGGAGAAAGTATCTGGGAATGTGGAACTTTCTTCTGCAATTTTAAACATGGCCTGCAGTGTTTAAATGCATAGTATCATCTTCCAATGCATTAACATATACTCCAGCTTACTCAACAATATACCATAATGGGCAGTCAGACTGTAGGCATGCTGACTTCTAGGCTCTATTAATGGGGATGTATCAAGTAAAGAATTTGTCTACAAATAGAATATTAAATGTAGAATATACAGATTGTTATGCAGCAGAAGCATGAATCCATTTGTGCTGATTACAGAAATGCTACTACTCACAATAGCGTTTGGGGGGTGGAGAAGGTTAAATCAGAAAATGTTCCTGAATCTGAAAGCCGTAACACTTGCAGTTTTAACTGAGCAGTGACTAAATTGTAATATGATGCTTGGCATCTCCAAGAATGTAGGGTGTTGTTTCTGACCTTATTTTCCTGATTAACCAAAGTCCTTGAGGACACTTGTATTAGTAAATTATAAATGGTCCAAATGAACACATAAGGGTCTGATCCAAAACCCATGGAAAGACTCCTATTGATTTAAATGGACTTTGACTTAGTCCCTAATTGAAATATCTTCTATAAAGATGCAAATGGATTGAACTGTGGTGAGCATTGTGGAACAGGGGAAAAGTGTTAGCTGTTAGAATAACTAGAGGTACAGTGTGAAAGGACATCTTGAAGAGATTGGGGATGAGTCCTCCTGAGGTACTACTTTATGGAATCTGGAAACTATACTTATTGCATTTATTCCACCTTCAGGCTTCAGCCAAACTTTTACAATGGAACTGTTTGGCAGAGGATTTCAAAAATAACTTACAAAGCAAATATGTGAGCAATGTGCAGCAAACTACAGTGCAAGTGCATTGACGCACTGCAACATGAGTTTAAATCTGCTCCCGTGTTAGATGTCATCATGCTGTAATGGTGCAGCTTGCTTCCAGGCCTGAACTGAGACATGCCATGGCCCTACATTCAGTGAAGTGGTGAATGGTTGCCCTCTAAAGGGAAGGAAAAATATAATTCAGCCACCTTCACACTGTTTACATCTTGTTTTTACTGCTGATCTCTGGGTCGAGTTTGGCAGCGGCTGGCTATGGGAATCCCTAACATAGTCTATCCTAGCAACATTCCTTATAGGAACAGTCTAGGAATGTGAACAGAGCAGAAAAGTCGGAGAAAAATGATTTTGATGCCCTAGATTTTAGCTTATCCATAATAAATAAGCCAACTTCTTATTTATTAAAGGTACATGCTAAAATCTTATACGGAAGACATTTGTAAATGTGGCATAACAGCCCCTTTGTATTGAGTCTAAATAGCCGAGAATATGAGTACACTTCACAAAAATCTGGACCTTGAATTAGAGTGTCAAACAGGGAAGCAAATGGTCAGTGCAACGTTTCCAATGCTGCATCCTCATTTAAAGGAGATTGCCTTGAGGGAATTGATCTTTATGGTTAAAAAGAGATCCCTATTCTTCTTCAGAATATCTGACTAATTATGAATTAACATCATCTGCTTTTATCCGAGCTCCTTGTGTGAAAATGTACTGAGGGAGAAGCACTTTTTTAAACCCTGCCTGCAAGGTGACCCTACTTTACCATACTCATGGGCTGCAAGCAATTTTCATGCTATTGGTACAGATGGAATGGATAAGACCCTCTTCATCCTTTAGAAGTAAAACCAGTGCTGGTATTGGCGGTATTTAAATAATCTGGTTTTAATAGAAACATGAAAACACCATATGGAACCAGACAGCCATTTCCGTCAGTGTATTTTGTGCATTTGAGTTTACTTTAACATGACATCTAATAAATCATGTATCATGTAGTGACCATATAAGGTTAGCTCTTATTGAAAGGATATTGGTGTAGAGGGCTTGCTGTGCCTGAGTATATATTAAGGAAATGAAAGATCGCTAGAACATATGATACACCATGTGTTGCTGAACGTTATTAGTTTGCAAACAGAAAAGTGTTTCTTTCTCTCGCCCTCATGTGCATGCAGGATAAAATACTGAAATAAAATTTGCCCTTGGTTTAAAGACTAATACAGTACACATCCTGTTGGATTCATAGATGATTTGACAGTGTATTCTGAAATCACTCCCAGGTTCATGTTTTATGCAGGAAGGAAACATACCTGTGGAGATAGCCTCAGGCAGTGGTAATTAAAATATGACCATGTGCCACCTGACCTTAAGGCATATTACTGCTTCAACCCTTCACCTTGCAATTGCTGGGCTTGGCTTATTAACAAAGGGCCAGCTAAATGTAAGAATTGTGCTGTGGAAATGAGTCTGCCGTCTTTCTTTTGAAGGGAAACAATAAGCTATAGCTTGGTTAGTTATGTGACAATGTAATATCTGTCCATTTTCTGCCATGGCAGCCACAGTATGCCTTAAGCTGGATGGGCAGCATAATGAATCTATTAGTTTTGCAGTGAAGGTGCAAAAACAAATGCAGTGACAGGAGAGAGAGAGATCAGTGCTATATGCTCTTTGTACCACCACCGCCAGCCCGATGCGTGTTGCTGCACTCACGTAATAAAGCATGAAACTGCTTCTCTGATTTTCCTACATGTGACGGACTGTTAACTGGAAAGATGTGCCAAATGTTTCAGAAAAAAACTGATTATCTTGTGGGAGAACCAGCTGTCTTGCAGGGAGAGTGGCTACTTTCATGTGTGACCCTCTTACCACCCATGAAAACATTTAGATACAGAGCACTCAACCTGTATCTCATCAGGGGCGCGTAATGTAATGTGACAACGCTGTTGCAACCTGTTGTGATTTACCATAATATGAAAACAATACTAGATTTTCTTCAAACTGTGCTTAAAGAAAACATGATTTCTGAGCACTACATTCACTACAAAGGGAGATGACAGACAACACAAACAAAATGAAGTGTTTCCTTTTGAGAAGAGCAATGTAACATTTAACAGCACTGTATCTTTTCCAAAGCATTTTACAACCTCTATTAATTAATTCAACAACACCCCTATGAGATAACTGTATTTCCATATCCCCACTTTACAGATGAGGAAATGGAGGCTGAGATGAGCTCAGATGAGCTCAGTGCGCCATTTCCAATATTTCAATAAATATTTATGTTCTGTATTTGGGGAAAAAAATCAGTTGATGTAGTCGTACAGTAGATTCATAGATTCCAACGCCAGAAAGTTCTGGTGCCTACAATTCAGGGAGAATGTTGATAAATTAGAAAGGGTTCAGGGAAGAGCCATGGGAATGATTAAAGGATTAGAAAACCTGCCTTCAAGTGATAGACTCAAGGAGCTCACTCTATTTAGTTCAACAAAGAGAAGGTTAAGGGGTGACTTGATTACAGTCAATAAGTACCTACCTGGGGAACAAATATTTAATAATGGGCTCTTCAATTTAGCATTGAAAAATATGACATGATTCAATGGTGGGAAGTTGAAGCTAGACAAATTCAGAAAAGAAATATGGTGTAAATTTTTGACATTGAGGGTAATTAACCATTGGAACAAACTACCAAGGGTGGTGGTAGATTCTCCATCACTGGAATTTTTAAAATCAAGATTGGATCTTTTTCTAAAAGATATTCTCTAGGAATTATTTGGGGGATGTTTCTGGCCTGTAGTACACAGGAGGCCAGACTGCGTGATCACAACAGTCCCTTCTGGCTGTGGAATCTATAAAAAGTATTCAGCACTGTAGTGAGTCGGTGTGGCTCCCCTCCTGCCCAGAAGAGGGAGCCCACGTGCAGGCACCAGAATGGGTGGGACCACCACCGCCTGTCCCCGCCCCCCGGAAGTCAAGGGGCGGGACAGGAAGTATAAAGGCCGGCCGCCAGAGCTCAGTCGGCGGCCAGCCACCGCCGGGAGCAGACGTGTGGCCGGGAGCTCCCAGCCAGGAGACTGCCGAAGACCGAGGCCTGGACCCCAGCTGGCCCGAGCTACCCCGGGCACACTACGAGGAGGAGCCACCGGAGCCCATCCGCTCCCGTCACTGGGAGAATCCCTGGGAGCCTCACCCCACCAACCCTGAGGGTGAGACTGTACCCGAACCCCTCCGCCCCTGCTGCTACCCAGAGGAGCCGCCTGAGGACCGTTGGCCTGACTTCCCAGCAGAGCTACCGGACCTGCCACCGAGCCCTGGCCGAGAGGAGCCCATGCAGATGGACTGGCCTGAGCCCAGCGCGACGAACGAGGTAGGCTCTGAGGGGGATCACGGAAGTAGCCCGAGGGTAGCCGACCCCGGTCCGGCTGCAACTGAGTGTGAGCCTATGTCAGTGTGTTGCGGTCTGGATACCCCACTGACCAGCAGCGGCAGCAACCGCTGTTAGGGCCCCCGGGCTGGAACGCAGTGGAGTGGGTGGGCCTGCGTTCCCCCCTGCCACCCCCACTCACGGGTGGCAGGCATCCCCCTCACCCAACACTCGGCTACAGAAAGCCTAGGCGTGCCTTGCCTGGGCTCTGAACTGTTTGCTCGCTCAGCCCCTGCCAACAAGGGCCTGAGCTTACCTGTGTTTGCCCCGCCCTGATCCAGGGCCTGGGCTTTGAACTATTTGCTCGCTCAGCTCCCTGCAAACAAGGGCCTGAGCCTAACTGTGTTTGCCCCGCCCTGATCCAGGGCCTGGGCTTTGAACCATTTGCTCGCTCAGCTCCCTGCAAACAAGGGCCTGAGCCTAACTGTATTTGCCCCGCCCTGATCCAGGGCCTGGGCTCTGAACTATTCGCTCGCTCAGCTCCCTGCAAACAAGGGCCTGAGCTTACCTGTGTTTGCCCCGCCCTGATCCAGGGTCTGGGCTTCTGAACTGCTTGCTGACTCAGCCCTGCAAACAAGGGCCTGAGCTTAACTGTGGTTGCCCCGCCCCGATCTAGGGCCTGGGCTCTGAACTGTTTGCCCGCTCAACCCCTACAGTCAAGGGCCTGAGCTTTACTGTGTTTGCTCCGGCCTTGCACCAAAGAGCCGGAGCTTCGGGACTAACTGACTGCTTGTTCCCACAGTAGTGAGTCGGTGTGGCTCCCCTCCTGCCCGGAAGGGTCGAGCCCCAGCTAAGACCTATTACAAGCACAATGTTTCTAAAGAGCTCAGATCCAATTAGGACACCTAAAAATATTCAGCATCCAGCAGCTCCCAATGTGATGTTTATGGCCAGGTTTTCCCAAGATCTCAGCACTCAACCTATTAATCCGTCCTTAGGTGGAAACCTCCAGGGAACACTTGGGTGCTGTAGGAAATGGTGTCACTGATGATTCAGTATATGGAATTCTTTCTTCTGAATCAAGAGCTAATGAGTGTCCCACTAAATATGCAGGGTACTTGTTATAGCAGCGGCACTTTTCAGGGGCACAAATGGCAATCAGGCACCCAACACCCATAGAAAGTCTCCTTCAGTTCGTTTCATGTTTAAAGCATAAGACTTGGAACTTAGACTCCTGGGGTCTGTTTCTTGCTCTGCTACTGAATCACTGCAGCACGAGGGCCTAGCCAGCTAAGCTCTCCATGTGTCAAGTTCATCCAAGTGACAAATATGTGCAATGATACCTTGCAGGGCTGTTGTGAGACTTAGGGCATGTCTACATTTACCTCCAGAGCGATTGATCCAGAGGGGGTCAATTTATTGCGTCTAGTGAAGACGCAATAAATCAGCTGCCAAGTGCTTTCCCATTGCCTCCGGTACTCCACCGGAGCGAGAAGTGTAGGCAGAGTCGACAGGGGAGCGTCAGCAGTCGACTTACTGCAGTGAAGACACCGCGGTAAGTAGATCTAAGTACATCGACTTCAGCTACGTTATTCACGTAGCTGAAGTTGCATAACTTAGATCAACCCCCTCCCCGCCCCCCCAGTGTAGGCCAGGCCTTAGTCCTGGTCTACCCACAAAGTTACTCCAGTTTAACTAAAAGTGTAATGTTGCTCCAATTTAGTTAGAGTGTGGATACTGACACTGGTGTAGCCTGCCGCTGTTAAATACAACAACAACACGAGCCCAGTTTAAACTGATGTCCCCAGACCAACTTGCATCAGTTTAAACAAATTGTGTATAGACAAGCCTTTCATGTTTGCAAACTCTGCGTTCAGGAGACAAAAGGCAATGATAAGACAAAGCATAGTCAACGGTTGTCGTATGAGAGCTGGCTGTGCTTCCCTTACATTCTCTTTTGTTTGCTTTAGCGTTGCAGCTGTTTACTTACTCTGTTTTGTAGCTGGTCATCAGCTCTTTTCATTCACATTTTATTTCCTAGAAATATCTGTGCTCTGGTTTATGTATTTTTGTTTAAAGCCATGTTTACTTCAAAGACAGGAGGGCTTCAGATATCCTTTGTTTACTTCTGGCGGGGGACTTCAGACATCTGGCTTTCTTTTGTCCCATGTTGTGTACACCCAGAGGGCCAAGGCAGTGACTCAGTCCAATTTCATGTCCTATTTTAACCGATCAGATCATTCTGGGAACACATCTGACTTTCCTCACCTCACCCTTATGATACCACTATGGCCTTCTCTTCTAGCAGCACCAGGAATGCTATGCGTATCGCCCCATAGTGTTGCTGCCTGTACAGTATCTCTCGATGGCTAGATATGGGGGAATCATAAAAGCCCAGTGCAAGCTACTTCTTCTGTAGCAGCCTGGGATCATCACTGCTTTTTCCATGATGATCACAATCCCACTTGGTCCTGAAAACATGAATCTCAAGGTGCTCCTATATGGCAGATAGATAACCACAGGCCCTGTATGGGAGGTCCAATCCAGGCTGCACTGAGCAGTCAGTTTAGAGAGCTAAAAAACACACCCATGAAACAATGTTGTCAAAGCAGCCTAAGAAATTCTCCATTCTTGTGTCCATGAAGTTGCAAAAGGTTGTAAATATAGGGCCAAAATCAGCCCTGGTGGAGCAATAATTGCCTTGCTTCCAGTTTATGGTCCAAATTCAATGCTGGTTGAAGTTTAGATTTTTACCAGAGACTAAAGCAAGTGATATAGAGATCACTTGGTGAAATTTCATTGTGACAAGCACACAAATACCAACAACCCTCTAGAGGTCAAAGGCCAGAGGCTAAGGGCTAGATTCTCAGATGATGGCCGATTAGGCACTTAGATTCATAAATCAGCCTCAGGACCAGTAGGGAGATGCCAGTT
Organism: Trachemys scripta elegans; assembly: GCF_013100865.1. Taxonomy (NCBI): domain Eukaryota; kingdom Metazoa; phylum Chordata; order Testudines; family Emydidae; genus Trachemys; species Trachemys scripta. The sequence continues at coordinate 19,522,827 of NC_048301.1, read as the reverse complement.
TACACCAGGTGATGAGCTAGCCCCCGGCTTTTATAATATTTACAGTAATTCTTACAGTTGCAACTTAGTAGGGAAATGTCACTAAAATTTTAGCCCATCCCAATTATTTATTTGTCTGTCATATTTAGATAGCTCCATCATGTTAGTAGCACCATTTCCCACCTGCTCGAATGAAATAGGAAGATCCCTACAGTCCTGTATAGAAGTCCACAGGAAACAGAGGGTTAAATGTGCACAAATTGCCTCTCTTATTCCTGATATTCTAAAGTAACGAAGGGGCATTGAAGAGAAGATTGAAAAATAAGAGCCAATCCTTAAAACAGAGTTGAGATCACTAGAGCATAAGAAGCAGTTCAAAGTAAATTCTATAGAATTATAGGCAAAAAATCCATTCAGATATGCATCACAGATTAAATAGAAAACAAAAAGCACACAATGGGTATACTGTTATATTTTCCAAGGGAAAATGTATTATCACATCTTAAAATGACAAAATAGCAGAGCGATTTCCACTTCACGGTGAATTATTTTGTATTAGAAAACTTTTTAAAGTGCTTTGGGCTGCGTTCAGAAGGGAAATACTTTGGGTTCATTATTTGATACCAACTTAGATCTTTTCCAGACAAAAGAGGGCACACATTGTCCTTCTGGTACTGTGCTGAAACAGGATTGTTTATATGGACCTGCTATAGGATGGGATTTTTCTGAAGTGTGTAGTGTTGGCTAACCGTGCTCCCATTGAAATGAATGGAAGTTTCACCACTGACTTCAGTGGGAGCAGTTAGGCCAATACTAATTGCTTTTGAGAACACTCACCCATAATGTTTCTTCTTCCTCTGTGGGTGAGATTTAGTTGAGATGAATGGTTAGGTGGGTAGGGGTTAGTAAGGAATCATCCCCCACCAACCTCATAGAGAATCCACCAAGGAGTTAATACCCATCAGAGGCAACATGCATTAATTTGTGTCTTGTGGAAGAGTGTGAGGGGTCTTGGTTTTCCTCCTTCTACCTAAGGGTCTATTGAGGATACACAGACCCTTTAGAATCCCAATCTCCCAGTCCTCCATCTTTTGCTAGATACTCTTTAATCACCCTGTTGGTATCTTCCCAAGGATCTGATAATAAGGGCTTTACAGGGTCTGATCCTTACCCCTGCTTTGTGGGATGTGGGAGAAGGAAAACCCACCTTCCTATCCCCCAGAAAGCTCACCCCACTTCCTGTGGGGCTTCTGGGTCTATTCCTTGGGTGGTTCTTTGCTCAGCCACTGCTGGGGAGCTTCAGTAAGGTAGACCCCAGCCTCTCTGGTAGCCATCATCTTTTGCCTAATAGCTCAGCTATTGCTCATCTGTTAATCAGCCACAGGTGGGGAAGTAGCTGTTCTGTCCATTAATCCCTTTGTAGCTGTTGCAGTGTAGGGTTTATACACTCCATCATCATCGTGAGAGACTGCTGCATGCAGGTGGGAGCCCAGGATACCCTGTTTCTAGGAGCAGCATGGCAAGGAAGCTGAAGGGGGATTGATCAAGTCATGAGAAAGTGAAGTGAGCACAGAGCCAGTGTGTAGACAGGCTGGGCTTCTGGTGGGCCCCATAACCATAAACAGAGCTGTTAAGAAACCAAATACCTACCCCATGGGAATTTCTGGGAGTTCAACATCTGTTTCGATCCTGAAATGGGACAAAGTCGAAATATTGACATTTTTTGAGGAATGGGAAGTTGTGAAAAATGCCAGTTCGAAAACATCAAAATGAAAAATGTTGAAACTAAATGTTGTGTTTGAAAAAGTTGACTTTTTTCTATTTGCTATTTCAAAACATTAAAACAATAGTTTCTTTTTTTAATATTCTCATTGAAAAAATGGGAAAATTTCATTGACATTGACATTTTCATGCCAGAAATGTGGATTACTGTGAAACCCCATATTTCATCAGGACAAATTTTCAGTTGAAAAATTCTGACCAGCTCTTAACTGTGAGGTTTGGGGATGCCACTTCTGTTTGTTCCATTGTGGAACAAGTTAATGGAAACCCCTTAGGAGATACTTTGGGTTTTAGTCCCCTTTGTGGGCTTTTCATAGATTCATAGCTTATAAGGCCGGAAAGGACCATTGTGATCATCTAGTCTGACCTCTGTATAACACAGGCCAGAGAACTTCCCTGAAAAAAATTCCTGTTTTGAACTAGAGTATATCTTTTAGAAAAACATTCAGTCTTGATTTAAAAATTGCCAGTGATAGAGAATCCACTACAACCCTTGGTAGCTTAACCAGTGCAATAATTACCCTGACTGTTAAAAAATTGTTCTTTGTAGGAATGGCTCTCCCTTTCCACAGTAGGTAGAAGTTAATAATTTATGGGAGCTATTGGTGCCTAATGAGCCATCAAGTGTAACAAGGGCCTGATTCTTCAACTCTTATGTATATTGAGTACTTGATGGGACTACTCTAGAAAGGAAGCACTACTCAGGGTGAGCTGGGCCCTAAATTAGTTGCTATCACAGATTTCTCTCTCTCTCTTTCTCTCTCTCTCAAAATATAATATAATAGAATTGCTTTCTGCACCGTCGGTACTTTGGAAAATCCACGGGCCTGCTTAGTTTTTCTGATTAGTTGGGGAAGGTGTATCTCAGCTGATCCTCTATACTGAACCATCTTTCCCACCCTGTTGATCCTGGGAGAGTAAATTCCAGTGGTGGACAATAGTACTGTAAAGGAATTGAGATAAAAATAGCGTTTAGTGCCCTTAAATAATGAAGTGGGGTTGTGTTTTTGCTGTTCAAGATGTATGAGGATTTAGAAAGAGACATTTTGGAGAAATATGGAGCAGAGAGGATTGACCTGACCAGTATTTCCGATGCAACCCATTTGTTTCTGTAAACATAAGCTGTTTCTTCTAGAATATGAATCAAAGAAGCTGCCAGTGTGTTAAAGTTACTTAACTATTAGGAGAGGCTTCTGGTATGTTAGTCGTTGTAGCAATAAAGTCTCCTTAGGGAATGAAATGAAATTTATGGCCTATTACTGGAACATGTTTATAGTCTGCAGACCTGCTCTGTGTGTGGTGTGTTCTTCTACAGTTTCATCTGTTAAATGTAGTTAGATTGTGGCATTCCTGCCAAATAATAAAGTTAGAAGAGTAGGTTTTTGCTTCTTTCTGTAGCTTCAGGTATGTTTGTTATCTGAAGCCAAGTCTGGATCTTAATTTTGCAAATTGCCTCTATCTTACTAGTGCACTGAATTAAAACCATAGCTCCAAATGTTCTTGGACTCTGGGGTTTTGAACTCTGGATCTAAATTTTGTCGTTTGAGCCCATAGAAGAGTGGACTTGTTGCTGGAGTGGCTCCTTGTGGCCAGATGTGGCATAGCAGCTCTCTCCAACTGGGCACACCCTGCCAACAGACATTCTGGCCCTCTTCTGGTGACTTGACCCTCTGACCAAGTCAAGATTTGTTTCCACCCTTTCTGGGGTCACAGAGTCCTTTTAATCAGTCCAACAGAAGTATAAAAATAACTAAATCTTCAGCCCCAGTTGGGCTCAGCTGGCTGCCCCTTGTCTGTCAGGCAAGCCTCAGCTGTAATGTGACCTCTTCCCACTGTCCATGTTGTGCCTCGTGCTAGCCCCCATGTAGGGCTGGCACAATTTTCCACCTTCCCAGGGCTTCAGACAGGCTGTCACCCTTCAGTGATTCCTGAGCTTCCTTGTGTCTTCCAACCCATCTCAGGAGCAGCCTGTCCGCTTCTCTGCCCATCCAGCTTTCTTAGCCATCTATCAGGCCCCTTCCCAGAGAGAGGGCACTCACTACCTCCTCTCCCAGCTGACCTTCATGCTCCTCCTCTAAGTACAACCCTTTCACCAGACCACACCCTCCCCAGCTGCAATCAGCAGGGTGACTAGCACTCTTAGGCTCCTTTAACCCTTCTGGAGCCTTGTGGGACTTGTACCCCATCACAGAGCCCAACCTCTTTTGCTGAAGATATCTTTATTTTCCAAAATATGCCTTTAAAAAGGGGGCTTGAACATCATGGGCCCAGTTTGTTCCTTGAGTTCCAGTGGTGGTGGGCTTTGGCCCCTGGCAACAGAAAGCCTGACTGGGATGGGGATGCAGCAGTGTAAGCCACCTGCAACTCCCACTGGGCTGGAACAGGTAACAAAAAATGGGTGAGGCCAGTCAAACAGGTAGAAGGGCAATGCAATGATCCATCGCATCTCCCAGATAGCCTCTGCTGAGGGGACTGTCTGGAGTATAAGCTGCTTTCCTCTGGCAGAGCGGAGTACTGCCACAGGATCCCACGGGGAAAGAGCTAACACTTTTTATGTGGACATGTGCTAATTGTGAGGAAGAAATATACTTCTTACTGCAAGTGGGGGGCTGGTGGAGGTCCTGAGAGCATGGCACCAAGAGTTGCATTATCAAGAAGCTTGAGGGGGTTTGGGAAAACCAAGAGGAAATGAAGAGTCAGGAGGTGAATGAAGCTTTAAAGCTTTCTATTTTCTATTTCCTTTTCTTTTCTTTTCTTTTTTATGTCTCAGCTAGGATCCAAATGTCCAAATTTAGTCCTGGGAATCATTCTTTCCTCCAGTTCTTCTTTTTGTAGCATAAAAAGGTACCCAAAAGCTGTAAGGCTTTTTAAGTCATTTATTTCTTTGAGTTCAATAATCTCTTTGCATCCATTTCCATTGGCTAATGTAGCTGGCGGTGTTGAGCCACCCCCTTTGAAATTAGTGTGGGGTACTAGATCCCTCACCACCGAGTGCTCCTCCAGCCTTCAGCAAACTTCAAAGGCTGCTTGCTGTGATCTAAGAGGTTAACACAGAAAATGCACTGCAGTGCTTTCCAATAAATCTTCGCTAAATGGTCTTAATCAAGCCCAGAAATGTTCAACCTTCTCTCCTCCATGAAAAAAAAAAAAAAAAAAAAAAAAGGAGAGAGAGAGAGAGAGAGATGGCATTAAATGCAACTTTATCAGCTCTCTGGGGATTTCATTAGGTGCTGCCCTATATACAAACTTCTTAATTGAAATCACTGGTATGCAGACCAACATCGGCTTAAAGGAGATGAGATTCAAACCAATTACACATCATCCTTTCTGATAGGGCGCATTAGGCTTTTAAAAACATGGATGCTAGAGGAAGAATAAAAGTAAATAAGTAGGTAATAAAAAGGGAATCGATCCATTCAGTCTGCATTGGGACCGATAAAGTAAATAGAGATTTCCTTCCCCCATACCAAAAAAACAAATTTATATCCTAAAATTCTGAAAAGGATCATGTTGATTCCCAGTCTGAGAGCTACAAAATGATAAACCTTGGGGCTGGCTCTGACTGAGGGAAGCTTTAAGCCATGCTACCAAACAAAGAGGGGCAGAAGCATCCCGCACTGCCACATTTCTGAAGTCTTCCATTATTTACCAGAAGTCATTAACCATTCCTTTGTTAGACCAGGCTGCCTGCTATCGCAAGTTCAAACAAATTCACTGCTGTATCCAGTACCTTTTACACAGGGGAGCCACAGCTGTTTGTGCAGATGCCATTATGCTAATACTCACGTGCCACCGTTAAAAGTTTAGTCAACAGGACAAATAAGAAGAAGCTTATTGAAATCGTTTATTTGTTTTGCTCGTCTTTCCTTTGGTACAATCCTTACTATAAACTTTATATCCAGTCTTTCACCTGCTTTTTCTTAATGCTTTGCAAAGTAAAGGGAAATAGAACTGGTTCCATATTAAGATGTCTGGTTTGTTCTAACTGCCAGAGGACAAGAATCTTGTAGAGATCTAAACTATATAGCTATTCATTTTGCAAAGAAAAAAAGCCCCTTACAATACAGGAAATCAAATGTGTTTTCTTGAAATGTACGATGAACAGCACAGTTGTGTCTTTCCAAGCTAATGAGCTTCCTGGTTGCCTGTGGAAAAATGCCAGAGAGTGTTTAGGGCTTAGATTGCGATTTCCTTTTCAAAGATGATTCTATGGGAAGTCTGGGTGCTCAGCGGTTCTAAAAAAGGTCTCAAATGAATAATCAAACAGTGACAACATACTTTGATTTAACACTTTCACTGCTGAGTTTTGCCTCGCCATCCGTGTTACAATGGAATGTGGCAGCACCTCTCTGAGGTACCAACCTCCCATAGGCAAGTTGGTGCTGTAAAGCCACGTAGCTGGTATCTGGGTCAGCTTTTGACCTGCATTTTTCTTCATTTGGCACACAGGTTGTTCAGCAAGGACCTGATCCAGAGCCCACTGAAGTTCGTAGGAGACTTTTTCAGTAGGCTTTGGGTCTGGCCCCAGTGGAGTGAATGATTTACAACTCATGATTTATTTGAGAAATGTTATTTAATTATTTATTTATTAACAAATTGTCAGTGAGCAGATCGAGGTTAGCTGAAATGCATTTGCAATTGGAAATTATTTACCATGTAATTTTTGGAATAGATCTTGACGTGCTGATTATTTGTAAGGAGTGAGTTGTGAGTAGTGGATATTCAAAATGTGAATAAAAACAAAAGTCCTCAATAGTGGCTGCACAAGGGGACCATAGGTGGAGCAGCTGCACTAGGCTGCCTATGTGTTCCCTATATGCTGTGGTAATGGCCTTCACACCAACCCTGCATAAGACCATGAGGGGCCTGGATAGGGTCATTCATGTGGATCCAGTAGCTCCCAGAACCCCATGTAACTGGCATATGGGATCTGCAGCTGTTACAGCCCAGCAGCTCAGGACCAGTGTTGTTCAAGATATTGATAAATGATCTGGAAAAAGGACGTGGCAAAGATTGCAGATGATACAAAATTACTCAAGGTAGTTAAGTCCAAAGCTGACTGTGAAGAATCACAAAAGGATCTCACAGAGCTGGGCAACAAAATGGCAGATGAAATTCAGTGTTGATAAATGCACAGTAATGCACATTGAAAAAAAGAATCCCAACTTTACATATAAAATGATGAGATCTAAATCAGCCATTACCACTCAAGAAAGAGATCATGGAGTAATCATGGATAGTCCCTGAAAACATCCACTCCATGTGTAGTGGTAGTCAAAAAAGCTACCAGAATGTTAGGAACCATTAGGAAAGAGATAGATAAGGAATCAGAAAATATCATGATGCCACTATATAAATCCATGGTACACCCACACCCTGAATACTGCATGCAGGTCTGGTCACCCCATCTCTAAAATATATATTAGAATTAGAAAAAGTACAGAGAAGGACATCAAAAATGATTAGGGCTATGGAACAGATTCCATATGAAGAGAGATTAAAAAGCAGGGACTCGTCAGCTTAGAAAAGAGGCAACTAAAGGGGGATATGATAGAGGTCTATAAAATCATGACTGGTGTGGAGAAAGTAAATAAGGAAGTGTTATTTACTCCTTCACATAACACAAGAACTAAGGTCGCCCAATGAAATTAGTAGGCAGTAGTTTAAAACAAACATAAAGAAATACTTCTCACAATGCAGTCAACCTGTGGAACTCGTTGCTAGGGAATGTTGTGGAGGTGAAAAGTATAATGGGGTTCAAAAACAAGCTAGATAAGTTCATGTAGGATAGGTCTACCAATGGTTATTAGCCATGATGGTCAGGGATGCAACCCCATGCTCTGGGTTTTCCTAAACCTCTGACTGCCAGGAGCTGAGAGTGGACAACAGGGGCTTGATCACTCAATAAATTGCCCTGGTCCGTTCATTCCCTCTGAAGCATCTGGCATTGCCACTGTCTGCAGACAGGATACTGAGCTAAGTGGACCATTGTTCTGACCCAGTGTGGTCATTCTTATGAGTTAGGCAGGTGCAGCAGACCAACATCCTGGTCTCTGGCTGGAGTTGTGAATTTTACCTCCTAAGTCTATCTGCAATTCATCCTCATACAGCTTGTTCCACTGCACATTGAAGGAAATGAAGATAGTTCCACTGATCTCAATGATCATCCCTGGATTGAGCCGAAATACATAGGTGGATTTGATTTCAGAAAGCAAATATAAAAGGAGTATGAACACAGTCAAAACACATTTGTCTATTCATGTAAAAATGTACTGCAGTCAAGTAGCCAATAAAAACACCCAACCTACATGGTTTTAAGGCCAGATCAGCTTCAGCGGAGTGACATAATTCTGTGTATACCAGCATAGAATCTGGTCCCATTCCTGGCTTAGAAGAATCATTTTTCTTTCTGATGTTTAGTGTTACCCAGTGCATAGAGCACATTAGACTAGGTTCTATTCCCAGCTCTGTGACTCACATGCTGTGTGACTGTGGGCAAGTTGCATCACATCCCTGTGTCTGTTTCTCCTGCCACTCTTTGGCTTGCCCATTAAAGTTGTAAACTTTTTGGTACGGGGCTGTTTCTTCCTTTATGAGTGTAAGGCATCTACCGTAATGGGGCTCTGACTTCAGTTTGGGACCTTGAATTCTATTGTAATAGAAATTAAAAATAATAATACCGCACTCTCTGTGCTTTAGAATGTAGTCACCAAAATGGATACTGCTCTTGAGAACAATATGTCCTGCTGCCCAGTATGCACATCAAATCCACTCAAGTAATCCACGCACTCATTCATGAAACCCCAGTACGCTTCAGGTGTGAACAATCAAGTAAGCGAGCTTAATATCCTCTTTCTGCATGTATTCATGAGACCAAGACTTGATTGCTTGAATGCTCACAGGAAGTGAATGCTCATGGGGCATAAGAGCATGGCCAAATGAAATCAGTTCTAAATTGGAGCAATACTAATGGGAACTTTTTGTGAGGTATTCATCCTGTTCTATTTAATATGCAACTCTCTGTCTTTAGACCATGAATATCATTTGTTTTTAAGCTTCTGTTCACATATGTAAGTTTCTTTGCTTCTGCTATCTCTAAAATACCTCAGTGTGATTTCTTATTATTAATAATATAATAACCATAAGCATGATAATAACCATCCTCATTTATACAGCCCCATTAGTTGAGTCTTACAAGCAGTCAAATGTGCCAGAGAAGGAATTAGATCCCTTCATTAAGAAGCTAACAAACTGAAGGCGTGACATGGTAGAGGATAATATCTACAATGTGAACAGGGTCTTTTGAAAGGGAACATAGGAACAGTGTATGTTCATTATAGCTGGAGATCTCCTTGGAAGAGGTTGGGTTTCTGGAACTTCTTAGAGTAGAAGGGTGAAGTCGGTTTGACAGACATAATCTCTCCAACACAGAAACCTATGGGATGATTTCAAAGGCACAAAGTGCAGTTAAGGACCCAAGTTCCATTGGAGGTAGATGGGAGTTAGATGCCTATCTGAATTTTGTGCCTTTGAAAGGATAAGGTGCAATATGTTGGAATCCGTGTACGATAACATTCCGCTTCCACATTTGTGACTGTAAAAGACTCTCCATTAGAGAATGGAAACTCTGATCTACCCAAACCAGACATTCACTTCAATCCACTTTTCTCTAGCTCCAAGAATAGGAATAAAGGGGAAGATTCACTGGAACACTCCAGCTCCATTGTGCCACTCTTGAATGTGTTTGTGACTGTTTTGCATTGCCGGAGCAGGGCGGTATAGCAGAGATTCTAGCCCCAAGTCTATAACTTAAACGGCTATAGCAGTTTTTGTCTCATAGTATCCCAGAGAACAGAACAAACTTTACATATAAATGAGGTTCAATAACGTTAAGAATTTGGGATCCCCAATTGCTATTCATGTCCCAAGTAGTATCAATGTCCAGAAATAATTTTTCATGAGCCTAGTACAATAATTGGGACTATTTATCTCAGATTTCCCTCACTTCACTTATCTTATCTTCTTTTCCACTTCCTTTCTGTTTGCGTATGATCCTTACTTGTTCAGCAGTAGATTGTAAGCTCTTTGGGGCAGGACCACGTCTTTGTAGACCTTTGGATGCTTCTGTGTATTCTTTGGATGTTCAACAATAATAATATGCAACTTGTCACAGTCATCCATGCCTTTGTTACCTCCAGAAAGAACCTGTACTGCCATTGGGCTACCCTGTTAAGGGCCACTTGTAAAGCAACACTGGTGCAGAATGTAGAGGGCAACATGCTAAGCAGTATAAGCTGCAGGGAGCATATTACCCCAGTCTATATCCACCGTCTGCGTGGGCTGCAGTTGTGCAAGTCTCTCTGTTTACACACACTCATGCCTGAGTGATTGATAGTGGGGTATATTGTGTTTCCAACTTCATTTTGGGGTTCAGTCCATTTCTGTTATGACATCTATCAGTTTGTGTTGCGTTGTTTTATGGCATTTCTGGGCATGCACCCAGAGGCAAACGTGATGAGCACCTTTACAAAAATAATATTTAGCAAAAATAACACCACCTGCTTGCGTTCTTACTTGCTCCAGAGCATGGCCACCGCGGATTTATGTTTTTCTTTATTACTGTAATAATGAATAGTCACTGAAATTGCATCAGGTTTGAAATCCTCGCCCTCACCTTCAAAGATCTGCATGGCTCAGCCCCACTGGCCTGTCAGCTCATTTCCTACTGAAGCCCTATTCTATCCTGTTTCCTTCTTCTAAGTGATGACTTTGTCTATTGCTTCCACTCTCTGTTTTGTATCTTTTATTACGCTATACTCAAGTCTGGAAACCATCTCCTTCTTCCTGTGCTTGAAAGGTCTTGAACAATATACAATGACCACTGAAGTCAGTGGAAAGACTCCCAGTGCCTTCCTAGCCTTTCCCCCGTTAAGCCCTCTTTAAAACTCCGTTCTTTCACATAAGCTTCCAGCACAGATCTCTTTGCTGCTATTGCCTGCTCCCAGTCTTGTGCTCTGAATATTACCCATTTGTGTTGTCTATTTGTCCTTCTCACCTAGAGTGAAATTCTGTGGTTCTTATTCAACGGAAACTCAGTGTGAATTTTGCTTGATTACTGTAAACTCTTTGGGGCAAAGGCCTTGTCTTCCCACTCATCTGTAAAGCCCCATGTGTATTGATGGTGATAGATAGGAAATAAAAATCAATATTAATAATGATTGCCTGTGTTCTTACTTGCCTCGGTGCTTCAGTGCACAGCCACAGCAGATTTATTGTTTTTTCTTTATGAGTGTCAGCAATAAATGTATTCTTTTTAAATAGTCTGATGTTTTGCAAAATGAACTTGAATAAAGAAATGACTAGTTAGGCAGAATGATGAACAATCTTTCCTGTCTCAGTCACTTTGAAGAATCCCTTCTTCATATACGTGCACGTACAGCACATTCCTTTCACATGCAGTTCAGCCCCTCTGGGCCTAACAGTCACAAGTTTGGTGTGCTGGTGCACTTTTTATAACCGCCATGTAATTTCTCCCCCATTACAATTAAGACAGACACTGTTCTGTTGGTGACCAGCCATACAGAATGAAGCTTCTCTTTCTGCCTGGGAGATCATACATATTTGCATAGTTCAAGATCTCTATCGTGAATTTCAGAGATTTTAAACAATAAAATCTCCCTTATTATTTTCTTCTGGTGTCTCTAGGTCGTCATTTGCTATCATATACATTTTGCCTATAATGACATTATGCAAAGAAGCCATAAGGCATATAGTTAATTCTAGCCCAACTTGCTATTGAGAATTAGGCATACTAGCAGGCATCCCATATGTGAGCAATCTAAATGCATAAAACACATATTGCAATAGTCAATTTGTGCCTTAGAAAGATATTAGCTCGGAGTTGGATTTGTATCCTGTATATCAGGGTTGCACATAACAGAGTGTGACTTCAAATGTATTGACAGATTGGAGAGAGTTCAGAAAAGAGTGACAGAAATAGACTGGAAAGAGTGATCTTTACAGAAATATTAAAACAGTTATATTTAACATGGCTGAGTGATGGCTTGGGAAAGATGGTGACAGTCTACAAATAGCTGAAGGGTGTGAATACCAAGAAGTGAATGAATTATGTAGCATAGTAAAAGGGAGCATAATGAGAAGCAATGGGACAAAATGAAGGTAAAATTGAAGCCTAATATTGTAGTAAGTACCTGCTTTGCTGAATAGAGAGAGACTTAAACTCTGGGGCTTAAGTACGTGGCAAAAATCAGGGTTTAGTTTGTATCACATGATACAGTGAAATACAAGGACACCAGCCCTCAGTTCCCTTCAGTCTCCATAGATCTCTTATAAATAAACAAACTAACTTTCCTACTTCTGACATAGTTCTGAGTAATGTGACGACAGTATCTCCAAGATCTCCAAGGGGAAGTAATGATTTTCTGATCAACATCTCTGCTCCAAATGTACTTAGTAGAAAGATGCATTCTTTTGCATACATTTAATTACAGGAGAACAGATTTTGTCCAAATAATTAGGTAATTTAAATGGCGCAGTCTTTCCCAAAGAACTATATTTAACCTTCATTTGAATTTAATTTACACATCAGAGTCCCCTTAAGCAGTTTTGTAAGCCAAAACACTGATTAGATATTTTTAAATGTGAAATGCTGCTTAATTGTGGCTAGCACCAAATTTGTTCTTAGCGATAACTGCTTTTGATCGTGTACTATGTTGCTTCTTTTCCATTGTCAATTTTTTGTTCATCAGTGCTTTCCACCAACTGTTCAATGCATACGATACCAGAGATTCTAGACAACTGAAAAATTCAAAGAACGTGTATGTGTGTGTGTGTGTGTGTGTGTGTGGCAGGAAGGGGGGGTACTTGAAAAGTTTGATGAAGTATTAAGCAAGATACTGATTAGTATTTTCGTACTAGAGACCAGCTGCTGAAGAACATGTAAGAACACAGGCATTTTTAAATTCAAGGATTACTAAAGGATTAGACAATTGTGCATTACATTGGTGGCATTGTAAAGTGTAACCTCATAATGAGACACATCTTCTGCCAGTATAAATCAGCATAGCTCCACTGAAGTCAATGGATCTACTCTGATTTATGCCAGCTAAGGATCTGGCCCCTTACATCAGACGTATCCTACACTACAGAGCAATAGATCATTTCTTTCTGACTTGCTCTCTCTTTTTGCCCCTGTAAATTACTTATATGAGATTCACAAGCAGCGCAGTAAAAGTAAACAGCAAGAGATGGAGCCACAGAGTTTGAATGAGTTATAACACAAACCATAGTAGGTCTGACCTACATTAAACCAGTTCAGTGGAACAAGCAATGCATGAATTGGCCTGTATTTCAAGGTTGATTCTTAATAATAAAAATAGAAATGATTCCAAAGAGGCCGATAGTGTTACCAGTCTCATTGGAACAAACAATAGCAAACGTATTCTCCACAGCTCGGCCATTAAAAACAATGGAGCAGGAAGCCTTTCCTGTAACAGCATCTCCCACTGGGTGATAGCAGTTGAAAGTACTTAGGATGATTATGATTAATTTCATTAGTGCTCAATTCACTTTAATACTTCTCTCTCGCTATCTCTGAGTGCAGATAATTTTTCCCAGCAAGTAAATCCAGGGTGACAGTTTAATAGGCTCAGACATGCTTAGATCTGAAATGAGACTGTAATATTAATATACTATTGACCAGTTATGGATTAAGCAAACTGAGGGCACACTAAAGTAAATGACTTCAGAGGGACAAGTTAATGTGCTAAGTAGCTCATGTGCAATGATTAAAAATATTCTTCATTTACTTGGAAATGAACAGTTTTTAAAAAAGATTAATCTAATACAACCAGCCAATGCTATGTTACAAATTTGTTGCTCATTTAATGGGAAGATGCTGAGCTAACAGATCTTAAGTCCCCGTGTTGCTTAGAGTAAAAGGGAAACTGTAATAAACAAAGCCATTGATGTGGACACAGTGGCAAAATGAGGACAGACATATGGATGAATTTTAAGCTGCAGGTCGCAACTTTTATTAAACTTAAACACAGACTAGGGGCACTACTTGCCTATCACCCATACTGCCCTATACCAGGCATTTAATTGGTTCCAGTGTGGGGGTTACAGGGCTCGTACTATATAACCCATAACTCAGGGCAGGATCTTCTAAATTTACTCCCCAGGATTCAGCTCTCTCTGAGACCTACTCCCCTCCCACGAGGTGGACAGAGACTGCAGAAGAGTGGGGATCTCCACCCATGATGGCCACAAGGTCTTACCCTGTCCTATTAGCCCAAGGTCCATCAGCAAAATCCCAGGTCTTTTACCTCTGGGAATAGTTCATTTGATATTTTTAACCTCACTGGAGACTGGCTGCAAGTTGTGACAATTTAACAACTCAACTAAGTACCTCAGTTAGGTGCTAAGTGCACTTAACTTACTGTGGCTTGAAGGTGCTGTGAGGAAACCAAAAAACTCCCCTGACCTCTGCCAATTGGCCCCTTGCCTGAAATGGGTGATTGGCTAGAGCTGCAGCATCTGTCCAGCTGGTTTCCCATTGCTAATTCAGGGTATTGCTAATCCTGGAATGGAGCCAAAAGAGGCTCCACATGCCCCCTGCTCCAGGTTAAATCCTGAGAGAAGGAAATGCTGTTCCATCAGCACCCTTCCCCAACAACTGGCCAATGAGTGCCGGAGACTCCAAGGCAGGGGGAGGGGTGTCCCTGAGAGAGTGTTTCCGTCCCTCACTGCTGGGGCTTTCCACTTTCACCACCAGTCCCATCATGTTCCCCCATCCATTGAGGTGCGTGGGTAGCATGTCTCGTGGCTGTCATGAAATCCCACCAGGCTCACATGAACCTGTGGTCACTTTCTTTAATATAACTGCTGGCTGCACACATTCATTGTGTGAAGGATGTTGTGAATCTGGACAAAAAAAAAAAAAAAAAAAGGGCCATGTACAAACTTAATAGGCAATAAAGTTTCTTCCAGTGTCATTGATATAATTGACAACCTGCTCTAACCTCCTGCCAGTGACCCCTAATCAAACAACCAGTCAAAAACCAAACCAAAACCAAACTCCAATAACAAGCACAACAACTAACCCTACTCTAAGCTGAGTTTTTACTCTGAAAATGGAGAAGAGGCAGAGACTCGTTGAAGTCCACAAGGGACTTTGCTATTGCTATTTTTTTTAACATGGAAGGCATTCTGATACTACAGCAGTGGGCAGCAGTATAAAACTCTTAAGAGCTTGGCTACACAGTGGAGTAATGCACACTAAGGGGGTGTGATTTCTAAAGTATACCAACATATTGCACATTAATTGGTCTGTGTAGACCCTGCTAAATTCCTTAGTATGCTGAGTGCTACATTAAAGCTGACTAGGGGACTTTTTAGTGCACACCAGCAGGGTCTACACAGACTAATTAATACACAAGTTGGAGTGCTTTAGTAATCACACCCCTATAGTGCGCACTGCATAGACAAGCCCTAAGATATTATCCCTTTGCCAACAACTTTATAATGGGAAGGTTAGTGTAGTTTTTAATACATAAATAATGTTCTTCTTATTTATTATTTGTATTGCAAACGTGTCTAGAGGCCCCAATCTGCTGGACAAGACAGTCCTGGCCCCAAAGTGCTTAAGTAATACACTGATTTTTGAAATCTGTAAGTGTTGGTATGAGGAATGGCCTTAGGTACAAGAATCCAAAACTACTTCCTGGGGCTGTGCTCTTTTGGATGCAACGCTGTGCTCACCAAACCCCTCCATGGACACTCTGCCATCCATGGGAATTCCCAAAGAGTCCTGGAGGGTCAGTGTGAATGGCCTTCTTAGCCCGATCTCAGTGTGGCATGCCCTACCCTGCCCTGCCCAATGGGAAAACCTTATGTGGAAACTCCCCCTGTTTCCAAAACAGTGTTAGCCCTTCTTGGAGTTCCCTGTGTTCATATAGCTGATAAACCAAATCAGATCCTAGTTCAGTGGCTTTCTGAACCTTGTTTATCCAACAAAAAACTTCTTAGTTGCCTTTTGATCCCCTTGCCAGACCTTCAAGTCTGTTGTTCACCCTCATTCTAGTGTCCAGGTCTGACTTCACCATGGTGTCATTCTTGAATCCTTTCCTTTCATTTTGAAGGAAAGTTACAGAGTCCTTGATTTGACCACCAGGCACTGATGTGTCATGAAGCTGTGATCCTGTACCCTGGGACCAAGAGTGCCACCTTTCTGGTGTATCTGGTCTTCCCAGTCTATTCCCTGTGCCCTAATTACTGCAGCACTAGGTCTATTCCCTCTGTTCCCAATGGTTTTAAAATCTCCACAATCAAAGACTCCTCTCAGGCTTTTATTACCTGAACCGTAACAATTCATGTAAGCTATGAAAAATGAGTATCTTCTCATTACTCACAAGGCAGAGTGGCTTTCGAATATTTCAGAACTTACACATTTCTGCTTTCCTGACAGAATCCTCCATGTAATCAGTGAACTAGTGGCAATAAGTGCCCGCTAATGCAATGTAAGTATGCATTAACATAGGAGGAGAGGAACCCAAAAATCGGCTCAGGGCTCCATTTTACAAGCTCTACAGAACCAAGTTACAGAAATCATTTACATTCGGCTCTTTCACCCCACAGGAGAATTTGCATTGGGAAGCTTGCAAAATTTTTCTGTGCAAGTGTGATGTTATCTGATTAAAATGTGACCCCATAGATCATTGTTGCAACCATTCTTATATATTTGCAACAAATCTTGTACAAAATGTGGCATGCAAGATGTCTATGAAAAGGTTATGATTTGCTGGTTATGATTATGTTATCTGTATGCATGTATCATTTTTGTATTTGATGTTATAAATATTGGCTCTTTACCTGTATTTCCAATGTTTGCTCCTGGGTTAATGCCCACAAGGTAGCTAGCCAGCACATCTTGGAGGGACTATTCAAATTGAGTGGCCCATCAAAAGAACATTTAACTGACAACGGACCATGGGAGACACCCATCTACGCTTAATAGAATTTCCTGCTGTGACGAGGCGAAATGCATGGACATGTGACTTGCCCAGGTGACTCCAAACTCCATCTGATTGCTATAATTTTCCACAGTAAGAAAAATGGGATTCCCTCTACATGGCAGAAACTATAAAAAGCCCTGGAAATACCTCCATTTTGCCTCTATCCTGTTCCAGCATCTTTCTTGCCCAAGCCTCTGGACTATGAACTTATACTAATGGGAGCATTCTAACCAAGGAATTGAGGACCTTCCAATGATTTGGAAGGAACCAGAGACTTATCAAGCCAGCAGTTTATTCCATCACTTCTACAAGCCTAAACCAAGAACTTTGCAATTACTGTATGTATTTGATTCCTTTAACCAATTTTAATTCTCGCCTTTCTTTCTTTTTATAACTAAACCTTTAGATTTTAGATACTAAAGGATTGGCATCAGCATGATTTTTGGGTAAGAGCTAAGTTATATATTGACCTGGGTGTGTGGCTGGCCCTTTGGGATCAGAAAAACCTATTATTTGATGAGACTGGTTAAAAAGAACCACTCATCTCTAAATCCAGTATTTTTGGTGGTGAGGTAAGAACTGGAATGCCCAAGCAAACTGCTTTTATGACTTCTTGTTAGCCAGTGTGGTGAAACAGAAATTTACTTTTGTTGCTGGTTTGGTATATTCTATGGGGGATTAGCCACCAGTCTTGGGGTGTATATGCCCTATTTCGTAGCAGTTCGTCCTGAATTTGGTATCGTCAGTTGTGACCCACTGAGGCACTGTTACAGCTAGTAGTTAAAAATTGCTGCTGGAGTCAAGGAGATCTCTTTTTGGATTTGTTCAATCTACCTTTGGTGTGTGTTGTGTGTGTGTGTGAGCTTTCGGCTTGCAGACAGCCAACTAGATCCTCAATGGGTGTAAATCAATATTTGAAGCCAATGGGCCCCCTTACATTTATACTCACTGAGGATCTGGCCCAGATGGCTGTATATTGCTGAACTTGGAAAAGCTGAGTATGGCTGAACATGAAGAAAAGCTAAGTGTGATGTTAGCAGACAGTCCCATTCGCTTTCGTGTGTGAAGGGCTGCTGGAGAGCTGCAAGGAATAGTGCCAATGGACTCATCTGACCTACACATTTCATCTGTTCTATACTGGCAGTGTGAGGGTTGGATCACAGCCATTACCTCTTCTGAATGTTTGAGGCTGATCTGAACCGAGAAATGTCTGCTTCTTAGCATTTCAGCTCAGAGTGGCAAATAAAATTTATAAGCGTCACGCTAGGCAGTTTTGACACCAAGCCTGAAATGGATTTAGTTGGTGTTGGTCCTGCTTTGAGCAGGACTAGATGACCTGCTTTGAGCAGGACTAGATGACCTCCTTAGATCTCTTCCAACCCTAATTTTCTATGATTCTATGAACAGCCTGCTCTATGACTTGAAAAGCCATTCTTTCAAACCAGACCACAGGAATAACAGGAGTTGCTACAGGCATTTTGCAAATGTGCCTTCTCTTTCAGAAAAGTGAGGGGAGACTATCTAGTTCCCTTGGTGTCTAAAATCGAGATGGGGATGCTTTGCACCAACGTGTTTACAAGCGTATATATGAAGTGAAGGAGGGGATTTCATTAAAGTTGGTTTAATAGCTGTGATTCCTTGAATTCTTTATTTCAGATTATCAGATCTCGTAAACAGTGGGACTGCAAAGCATTACTTGATTACAGACGATATGGAGGTTCATAAATCATTGGTGTGCAAAGGACACATGAAGGAGGTAGCTTTTACTCCCAAACTTGCTGGGATGGTATAAACTCAGTCCCATTATTGCCTGAATACACGGGCTTTAAATGAGAGATTGAGACAGAAATGTTAATGGGAAGATCATGCCAAATATAATCCCCAGGCCCCACCCATCTTGCAAATTGTATGCTTCAGATATTAAGCTAGGTAGAAGATGAGGGGCAGACCCCACTTGGACGCCACATGGTCTAGTGAATGGGACACGAAGCTGAGCCAAGAGAGCTGGGTTCTAGTTGCAACTCTGCTACTGACCTGCCGTGTGATTTGCTATTTACACTGCAAGCTCTTCAGGGCAGGAATTGTCTCTTAAATGCCTTTGTGCAGCACCTAGCGCAATGGGGCCTGATTTCAGGTGAAGCCTCTATGTGCTCCTGAAATATGCATAATTATAAGATCCTCAGCCAGTATAAACTGGCACAGCCCCTTTAACTTCAATGCAGGTGACACCAGCTGTGTCTCCGTCCCCAACTTCTCATAAAATAATATAGTTCTTTTTAATCTAGTAAAGGTAAAACATTTCTTCTTTTACTCCCTCTGACAAGGGAAGTGACTCAATTCCACATAAGCTCAGGAATCCAAGCTTTGCTAATGGCTGGAAATTGATTAAGCACACACGGATGGTTGCTGAGGGGAGCTGGTAAACTTTGCTTTGCTTCCGCTATTAGTTTTTAAAGCAATGAAAGGTCAAAGTAAACCATCCATAAATGTGGCAGCAATTAACACATCACAAAGGTTATTATACAGTATGTAATTATTCAGCCTGTGTCTCATAGGGTGACCAGATGTCCCGATTTTATAGGGAAGGTCCTGATATTTGGGGCTTTTTCTTATATAGGCACCTATTACCCCCCACCCTCTGTCCCGGTTTTTCACACTTGCTGTCTGGTCACCCTAGTGTCACATAATAAAATCTTAGGGCAAAAGCTGGCCAGAGCTTACTTACATTGGAAGGAATATACACACACACACATAGTTTTCTGTGATGTATGTGAGGATTACCCTCAGCTATGTAGAATTTTATATTTATTTATTAAAACATTGGCTATTTAGAGTCTGGTTGATTAGGAGTTCATCACTCAGCCATTGTTAGAGTTGTGTGATCATCCTCCGAAGAAGGAAGTAGAACATAGAATGTGATAATGGTCATGTCCGATGGAGATGCCTTTGGAAAGGCTGGCTAGCATGGCAGTTGGCTATGCCTTTTTGCGAGTATCTGTGGTATGAAAGCATTGCCATCTGTGAGCAATGTTGAGTAACGCCAATAATAACATTATAGCTAAAAGACCTGAGCTTTCCATTTCAGCCACAGAGAAAGAGGCCAGATTTCCAAAGGAGCTAGGTACGTTGGAAGCTTTTGATGTATGTTCTTTTGAAAATCTGGCCATAAGGGTCATAAGGAGAGCTGCTGGGTGCTGAAAATATAGCTGTGATTGTGGGTACTGAGCTATTGAAAATCTGGCACCACACCATCCCATTGTCCACTATACCAGTGGTTCTCAAACTGGGGCCGCTGCTTGTGTAGGGAAAGCCCCTGGCGGGCCGGGCCGGTTTGTTTACCTGCCAGGTCTGCAGGTTCGGCCGATCACGGCTCCCACTGACCGCAGTTCACTGCTCCAGGCCAATGGGGGCTGCGGGAAGTGGCACGGGACAAGGGATTTGCTGGCCGCAGCTTCCTACAGCTCCCATTGGCCTGGAGCGGTGAACCGCGGCCAGTGGGAGCCGTGATCGGCCGAACCTGCGGACCCGGCAGGTAAACAAACTGGCCTAGCCCGCCAGGGGCTTTCCCTACACAAGCGGCAGCCCCAGTTTGAGAACCACTGCACTATACCATACCACACCACACCACATCATTGTCCATCATACCACACCATTGTTCATTCTCTCTGTAAATATTCGGTACACATCCAGTAAGCCATGCACACTTGTCAAACACTGGCCCTTTTGCATTTGAGATCAAAGGGCTTTTTCTTGGTATCCATCCTCCCCTTTATTGACTAAAGGAAAACCCTATCCCCAGGAATCATGGTGTACAGATTATTGTCAGCAACATAATCTCTTTCTTCTGTTTTTGGCAGGACAGTTTCCAAACCCAGAAATCTAAACACTGAAAAACAAATGTTGCCTCTTTTGTTCCCCAGATTCTTTGCTTCATTTACTACTCTGCCAAAGCTGGTTACCAGTGCAGCAGCTGATGAATAAAGAACAGGCTGCAATTTGCTCTGCCCTTAAGTACTCCTGGTATAGCTGTTAAGCCCATGCTACCGGGGCTCTCTCTTCTAATATGATCTCTGAAACAGTGAGCTGTTAACGTGCTTGTTACAGAATGTCTGCCCCAGAAAGGTCCTTTTAAAAGTTCCTTCCCTCCGCTTGCTACAAAGCCAGCACTTCCGCTCCCAAAAGATGCAGGGCAGGATCCGGCTCTGTGCCGTTAGGGAAATAAGTCAAAATGAAACAGGCCAGCATTTTGGAAACAGCACTCAGCCATTGAATAGCTGCTCTCACTCTGGGGTTAGGTAAACATCAAACCCGCTTAAACATGGCTAAGAATATAAGTGGAGAAGAAAGCAGCAGGTGAATTGCAAGGTGGGCTAATATTCGGTTTTGATTGCTCTGAACATCTAAGTACCATCTTCCCCACAATACACCTAATTTCATTTATAACGTCCCAGGAGATTTTCTCACTATAAGACCCCTTCTCTCTAACAAGCATTGGCTGCAGCTCCTTACCTACAGCTGTGTTCTACAGACAAAGCAAGGGAGAGAATGGGGGATGCCTGGTGGCATTCACTGCCCTAATAAATTGGTGTGCCCAGTGGCTCAGCCACTCAGTAGGCCCACACAGGGACGGTCCAAGGCACAGTAAAGTCAGTGAGAGTCTCTCTATTGAGGTCAAAGAGCTTTGGATCAGGCCCACAGTGGAAAAGCTGATTCTCCACCGATAGTTCTGCCAGATCAGCCAAATCTTAGTCACCTACTGTCCACTGACAGCAATATACTGGGGGGGAGGGATAGCTCAGTGGTTTGAGTGTTGGCCTGCTAAACCCAGGGTTGTGAGTTCAATCCTTGAGGGGGCCACTTAGGGATCTGGGGCAAAATCAATACTTGGTCCTGCTAGTGAAGGCAGGGGGCTGGATTCAATGACCTTTCAAGGTCCCTTCTAGTTCCAGGAGATAGGTATACCCCAGGGATGGGCAGCCCAATAGCCCTCAGCAAAATAACTGCAGGACACCACAGTTCATGCTGTTTGGTAAATAAATTATTCAGTTGTCTACTTTACTAGTAAATGGCACTGTTGTTATTTGTGTATTTCTATTGCATTCACACAGAGAGGTCCCAGCCATTGCCCCATTGGGCCAGGCACTGAACATACCCCAAGTAAGGCATAGTCCCTGCTCTGACCATATAAACAGACACAAAAGAGAAAGGGTGGAGAGAGGAAATGTTATCATCATCCCTGGTTTACTGTGGGGAAGTGAGGCACAGAGAGATTGTCAGGACCTGTCACCAGGGTCAAATTGTCAGTGAGTCTCTGCTCCCATTTAGGGAATGAAAACAATGGTGGGTGCTGCTGGACACACAGTGGAAACTTTGTCCCGAGTGACTTGCCCAAGAAATTATGTGGTAGAGGTAGGATTTTAACCCAGGTATCTTGAGCCTCCACTTAGTGCCAGACCCACCAAAGCATCCTCCCGCTCAGACACAAAAAGCACTGTCTGGATGCCTAGCTGAAAGGCAGAGGTTCGGCAAGGAGGTATACAGGAGCAATGATGGCAATTGCAATTAAAAGTTCTGTAGCGGGGCAGTAACCCCGCTCCTTCCCTGAAGGGCTTAAAACAGCCCTGAGAGAGGGCTGTGGCGGGGAACCAGTAAGCCTGGTCTGTTTGGGGAAGCAGCCGCAGCGGGGCCCTAAGGGGCTGCTAGGCTGGAGCTCAGAGAGTCTCTCTCTAGCCGTTGAGAGGGATGGGCCTGGCTTCTGGGAGCTAAGCAGGGTACCTAGACTGGAGCAGGGCTGGGGAAAGGCCAGGGGAGCTGGGGAGCTCCGGCCTGGAAAACCCCCAGGCTGCAGGTCTTGCTAAAGGCCAGAAAGGGTACTGGGGTTGCAGAGGGCAGCCCAAGGGTAGACAAAAGCAGCAGGTCCAAACCCTCCTTGCTGATGATGAGTGGCAATTACACTGTAGTCCGCCCCAGTGAGCAGGGGCTAGATAGTGACTAGCAGTAGCCCAAGACTGAGGTGAGGTGAGGATAGGGGGTTGGGGGTTCCCTGGGGAGGGGAGACCCAGTGAGACTGCGGGGTACTGCAGAGGACAGAACCCTGAGAGAAGGGGCACCGGGGTCTGGGAGAGACACGGGGGCCAGCGGCAAGGTGAGACACGGGCCTGCAGAGGGCGATCTGGAGGCTGGAGAGCTAATTCCCTGGACGACCAGCAGGAGGTGCCGCAGCAGTCAGTTGCCGCCCTGTTACAAGGTTGTTCAGCTGAGTGACGGAAGGTTCGGAATAGCAGAGCCCCTCTGACTTATAACTGGGAGGCAGAAGGAGAGAAAGACCATGAAGTGGAAATGAAACCTGCCAGCAGAGAAAGGGACACAGAAACAGAGCCTAGACAATCAAAGGAAGGCTTACTGGTCCTGAAGAGACCTGACGCGACTGAGGGAGTCAGGGGTGGTGGATGTTAAAGATGAGAGATCAAGAAAATCAGCAAATTATCAGGAAAGAGCCGTGGCACATTAGATCAATGGCAAGCATAAGATTTAATTCCAGCCTTCACCAAAACAATGCGGAAACAGATGAGAGGCTAATATTTTGGCAGCACCTGCTTTCTTCTGAAGAGGCAGATGCTGCTAAGATGTTAGCCTGTTATCCGCTTTTCTTTTTCCTTTTGTTTTTGTGGTGGATTGAATTAAATTTGGGGCTTAACACTGACTGGCTGTGCCAGGGCTCGGCTCTTGACTATTTAGCGATGCTAGGTTTTATGAATGTGTTTAAAAATTCCATAGGGTTTGGTGTTACAAACCCTTCCTCTTTTGGAACTGGGCAAGAGGTGGCAGCAAATAGGCAGAAAAGCCTATGGGGGATAGGGATGGGGGGCGGAGAATGATTGACCTTGAGTAGGGCTAACACACCCAGAGAGTGATAAAACGTTTGCGAAAGAAATAGGCAGCAAAATTGTACTGAACAACATGTGCCTTCCTCTGCTTATATGGAGAAGCTCTGGTGGTGGGGAGAGGGTGCAGCAGGCCAGAGAGTTGTGTCACTGACAGAGTGTGAGAAGCAAGTGAAACAGGGACCACTTGGTAGCTGTGTGAGATAGAAACATCCCTAGCTACAGACAGGGAAGGGAAAAGCTTGTTAGCTGAGAGAAAGAGGGACAGGAAACTGCTGGTTTCAGAGAACAGCAACAGAGCCACCCTCTGGTTGCTTTAGGGCTAGGGTAACATTCCTATAGCTGCACCCCACCCGCTATAAGCCACCCGGGCCCGGGCTGTGTACGATCACCCCTGCAGTGGTCTGGAGGAATGGGCACAGGGCCGTGTGTCAGGCAGTCCTGAGCGCTAATCATGGCTCTGCCAATGACTCACCAGATGGCACTGGGCAAGTCACTTCACCTTTCTGTCTCAGTTTCCCCATCTATAACATGGGGACCCATTTACCTCACAGAAGTGTTGTGATGGTTAGTTATTGTCTGTACAATGTTGTGAACATAGAAAACACTCTAACGATCCTGCTTGCTTTACCCCTATAAACGCCACCACTGAATCTAATGGGTCTGCTCAGATGGTGGACAGGATATGTCCCGGTATATATTCTCATGGGCGGTGGGTATAGTAGACCAGTGGAGGCTAAGCCTCCCCAAACAGGACACGGCCCACCTCCCTTTGGAGGTGTGCTGGCCCACTGCCTTTAGAGCGCTGCTGCCAAAAGGGTGCTCGGGCCATGGCCCCACTCATGCTGCTCCTCTTCCTGCCTCTGCTCCACCTCTTCCCCTGACGACCCACCCTCACTCCCCCTCTTCCCGCCCCCTCCCCTTTCCCCAATGCACCCCTAACTGCCACTCATGCCTCTCCAGCCCAGGTGGGAGGGCGGGAGTTGGGGGTGGGGACAGAGGCATGAGAGGCGGCAGGGCTGCCCTCAGGGGAAGGGGCGAAGAAGCACTAGCAGTTTTAGGGGGGAGTGGAGAAGAGGTGTGAGCAGCAGCAAGTGGACGGGGGGGGGGGGAACCTGTGAGGAGGGGGCAAAGAGTAGAGCCCTGCGCGGATATAAATTGGTATCCGCGGAGCTGTAGGGCTCTATTAGGAACTGCAGAGGTGAAAGCAGCAATGTGTTGGGCCGGCCCCGGCAGCTCCTCCATTGTGTCTGTAATGCCCCCAGCCCGGCCCACTTGGGCGGGCACCACACTTACTGGAAGCTGTCCCTGGTCACGCTAGTGTGTAGAAGTGACTCGCATGCCCCCCTTCCATGCATGAGCGGTGGGGAGCTTTGGAGGAGGGAGCAGAGCAGGAACTGGCCTCGGGGCGGAGCATGAGTGGAACATTGGCAGGGCCTCGGGGGGAGGAGGCTGAGTGGGGGCAGAGTAGGGGGCATGGCCCCCACTTTTAGGGAGCTTCCGGCACTCCTGCCCAGCCTCCCCAAAGGCAGGTCATGTGCCGCCCCTGTGTATTCTATAATAATATTTTCCATAATGGCAAACTAAGCCCTGAATAATCTGTTCCTGAATCCCTTATTTAGTCAAAATTCTCATTGGCTTCTTGGGATTTGTCTGAGAAAAGTAATGCAGCGTTGGTACCAGTATAGGATATCATTTTTAATAATGTATGTATCCATTTATACTATTGTTATATATAAAGAACCTTTTTACTCTCTCTAGGCACCAAGGGGGCTATAGCCTCTATTTCTGAGGCAGGGTGAGTATCCTGTGATACAGTGGACTCTAGGGCAAAGACTAATATTCGCACTAAGCAGCGGAATAAATAGGCATGCAGAACTTGTGTTAGGTTGTGAATTTCTATAGTGCCTTGAGAGGCCTAATTTCTTTTGTACTCCATGAACAGTTTGGGTGAGAAGACCAGGTGGCAAAGCTGAACACACACATGTGAAACTAGGGAGAGGCTGAGTGCCCTGGGGAGTCCTTATAAAAAGCTGTGTCCCTGAAGTTTTTGAACAGAAGTTATGGGCAGGCATGTTGCCTAGAAATGGAGCTGGTGTCTGTCTTTTTCCCAGCAAAGCAGCATAAATATCTATCTTAATTCATATCTTGTTCTTAAAAACATAAAAAGCTCTCTGTTACTTTGAAACCTGGGTGTCATGGGTTTGCTATCTATTTACATCCAGCTCTGATTTTTGCACTAGGTAATATATTTCTTGCCTTTCTTGTTAGCAAAGTGTATGAGAAATCCCATGAAAATAAGGCAAATGTTTACTGATCCGGGCTCCTCTCAGTCAGATGGATACATTAGTCAATCAGTGTATTTGGTGACTCATTCAGATTTAAGAACCTGAAGCCTGGTCTACAGTACATAGGTTGATTCAAGGCAGCTTATGTCAACCTTGCTGTGGAAGTGTCTTCATTTAAATTTGGCTCCCGCTGATGTAAGTGCCCTGCTATACCTATTTAATAACACCACCTCTTTTAGTGGCGTAGAGTCATGGGTGATGTAGTTCGGTTGACGCAGTGAGAGTGTGGATACTGGGTTACTTACGTTGACAATTACTGGCCTCCAGCAGCTGTTCCACAATGCCCGACCCTAGGCACGACTAGAGCTAGATGTGCTCTAGTCACCATTGTGAACGCCGATGCCCGCGGTCCAGGTGGACAGGAAGCTGCCCCTCCTCTTTAAAGCCTCACAAATTTTCAAAATTCCTTTTCCTGGTTGCCCAGCTTGGCGAGCACACCTAACAGCTCTCCATTGTGGAGTGTAACTGTCCGGCTGACCGTGCTGGCTACATACCCCAGACATGCTCCTGCCAGGAGATATTGGATCTCCTGGGCCTGTGGGGAGAGGAGACTGTGCAGACACAGCTCCAATCCAGCTGTAGAAATGTGAACATCTACAAAAGCAGATTGCTTGGGAGATGCAGGAGAAGGGCTACGACAGGGACCAGCGGAAGTGCTGTGTGAAAGCCAAGGAGCTGCAGCAAGCAAACCAGAAGGCCAGGGAGGCCAACAGTTGATCTAGTGCTGAGCTACAAACCTGCCACTTTTACAAAGATCTGCATGCCATGCTTGGCGGAGACACCCTCCCCCCACCTCCCCAAGAGCGCTGTGCACCCGTCTGGGAGCCTGAGTCACAGGCCCTTGCCCTGAACAGTGAGGAGGAGGAAGAGGAGGAATATGGGGGAATCCCGATGCACAGCAAGCCAGGACCTGTTTTTAACTCCGCTACAGCGGTGGCTGTGTGCTAATGTAACTTTGCAGACATGTCCTGAATAGAATACACTAAGGACAGGTCTTCACTACAGGGGGGGTCGATTTAAGATACGCAAATTCAGCTACGCGAATAGTGTAGCTGAATTCGACGTATCTGAGCTGACTTACCCCGCTGTGAGGACGGCAGCAAAATCGACCTCCACGGCTCCCCCGTCAACGGCGCTTACTCCTACCTCCGCTGGTGGAGTAAGCGCATCGATTCGGGGATCGATTGTCGAGTCCCGACGAGACGCGATAATTCGATCCCCGAGAGATCGATTTCTACTCGCCGATTCAGGCGGGTAGTGTAGACCTAGCCTAAGTGTGTTGTTTAACTGAAATTCAATATTAAAGCAGCTGATAGATAAACGTCCTGCCATTTGCCACTCCCACTTCTCTGAGAAAGAAACCACCACAACAACAAAAGACAAGATTCTTTGAATTATTTAGAGTTGCCAAAGGTGTTGCGATATGAGCTAATTAAAAAAGCTGTCTGCAATGCAATGCTATAAAAGAATAATAAAATTCAAATCTCATTTGTTCCACTTCAGGTTCCTCGTATGCATAAAGCTCTATAAAAGGCAGCATCTGTGTTCACATTGTATGCTGAAAAGATATCACACAGCCACTAATTCAATTGACATATTTAACTGTTCATTGTACCATATATTTCCATTTACTAGATTTTTTTAGACCCTTTTAGTGCTTCCCATATAGAACATGATAAAATAAGATAGAGCCGTTTACATCCATAATGAGATTGACAGGGGAAACTGACAGAGCATTGAGCTGTCAATTTGAGTGCTAGTCATACTTAGAGGTTTAAAATAGTATTTTTAAGCATTCGTTCCAGCCAGATATTGTATTTATACTGCGCTAGTTATAAGAATTTGTGTTGCAAAGGAAAGTGTGATGGGATATTATCTTATTCAAACCAGCAATTTAGAGATCACTCATCTGTTATGATTTGAAATGAAATAATATATTGTAACATCAACAATGCCCACAGCTATCTGTTAAATATTAAACATTTAGAATTTGGTGACAAAAACGGAGACCATGTTTTGATTTTCAGTGGGCGGAACGTAGGGATGATTTTATACTCCTTTCTCCCACACAATGCAGGTCCTTTGCCTATATACTTATAAAGGCAAGCCTCGACTGCTCAAATTATTGTTTCATATGACAAACTCCTATTTAAGTCAACAGGAATTATGTGTTTAGGTTAGGATTAGGTTGAAATGTACAAATGGCACCTGCAGAAAAGGCATGTGGCTTGTATAACATGAGAAGATTAATACAAAAGACACAAGTCTCAGAAGCAGATTTTCTGTCTTCTGCTCCCTCTGTGTTGCTCAAGTGGCATAAAGGGAACAGACAACCCTGAACTGGAGACACTCCCAACACTCGGAAGTGTCCAGCAGATGTAGAGCTGATGGTTAGAGCTGGTCAAAAAAAATTCAAAGTGCTTTTGAAAATTACATTATCTGGGGAAAAAAAATTGGGGGGAAAAAGAGAATTTTTGCAAGCTCTGGAAAAATGCCCATCCTCTTTTTTACCTTTTCCCCTCCTCCCCTAGAAAAGTGAGAATGTGTTTTTTTTAAAAAGGTGAAAAGTGATACTTTCATTTTTAAAGATTACACTTTCACTGTTAAGTGTTTCCTTAGCATCTAAAGGTGAGAGTGTTACTTTCTCTCAGAGCTCTTGCAGAAAGAATATAGCACTTCTGCTAAAAGCAAGTGTTTCAACTGGCAAAAGCTAGAAAACAGTCAGAAGGTGAGGAAATGCAGGGTTTTCCACATTCTTAATTTTTTGAATTTTTCCATGGGAAAACTATTATATTATTTCTCAATGGGAAAATTGTGAATGGAAATTATTCCCTTGGGGAAAAAAATTTTTTTTTCCAGCCAGCTCTACTGGTGAAGCTGGCCCCTGTGCTATTTTCATCATACTCTCTGGTGGGTTGTGTAGGGAACATTACTTTAACTCTGCATTTCCTGCTTTGTAGTGGTGCAGATTTTGCCTTCCCTGCCCTAATGGGGGCAGAGTGAATGATGAGTGGTATGTGGGGAGCATTACTTAACTAATAGATTTCCTTGTTTTCTAATGATTGTTCAGTGTTGTGTTGAGTGTATTCTCTTGTTCTGAAAGCCTATTATTTTCAGGTGTCACCTTCATT
The DNA here is from genome assembly GCF_013100865.1 of Trachemys scripta elegans. Classification (NCBI taxonomy): domain Eukaryota; kingdom Metazoa; phylum Chordata; order Testudines; family Emydidae; genus Trachemys; species Trachemys scripta. The sequence goes on along the minus strand of NC_048301.1, from coordinate 19,493,668 downwards.
CTGGAGTGTGATGAGGCATTGCTACAGAACATTAATTCCTATTTAAGGAAGGCTTTTTACTGAATATATTTGTTTTCGGTTTAATGTGCCTCATTCACGCACTCTGTGTTGAGATAACACTACCCATCATGTATTAGAGGGGTAGCAGTGTTAGTCTGAATCTGTAAAAAGCAACAGAGGGTCCTGTGGCACCTTTAAGACTAACAGAAGTATTGGGAGCATAAGTTTTCGTGAGTAAGAACCTCACTTCTTCAGATGCAAGTCATCATCATGTGTTATCAACTATGATTGAACCTTGCCCAACTAAAGAATGGCCCTCTACCACTTGAGCTAAAAGAACAACTCCATTAGAGAGTAGCATTAGTAGGTTCTCATTCTCTGTATGGACTACACACCCTCACTGTGCTAGGCAATTGCTGAAGCACATTTACACGTGCACAGGAAATCCCAGATCAGAACAGATGACCCAAAGATTTGTTATATTGGGATTCCCACAGGCACTGCTTTCCAGATATGGTACATATCCTAAAAAAAATAATAAAAAAAAAATCATTTCCAAACATTTCTTATTTAAAAAAAAAAATCATACACACACAAAGCATTTTCACACAATTTTTGATAATTTTTTTCATAATATTTCGCAACAAATTGTAAAAATCAAAATATTTCCACGAAGCATTTCTGAATTGAATAAAAAGGGCACTTTTTAATGGGAAAAATTATCTGAAGAATTTAGACCAAAGCCAGGTTTTGGGGCTAGATTCCTGTTAAATCTGCTTTACGCCAATTCGGTGGTGCAAAGCATCCTTTAATCTTGCTCGTTCCGTCTCACAACTTCTATGCTGCTATCCCCGTGTAAGTGGCATGTTCAGGTAAGAGGGAGCCTGGCAAGAATGCTGTTTTGGAACAGTGGAAAATCATGCCCTTAATTTCTAGGCTGAACATTTGATATGGCATCAGTGAAATACAAACAGAGAAGCCCACAGAGCACATTTTGCAGCATCGCAGCAGAGATGCGCTTTCCTACTAGAAGTGGGAAAGCATGGCGTGGAGTTCTTTCCTAGACTGGTGTCAAGTATCAGAGGGTAGCCGTGTTAGTCTGTATCTACAAAAACAACAAGGAGTCTGGTGGCACCTTAAAGACTAACAGATTTATTTGGGCATAAGATTTCGTAGGTAAAAACCTCACTTCTTCGGATGCATAGAGTGAAAGTTACAGATGCAGGCATTATATACTGACACATGGAGAGCAGGGAGTTACTTCGCAAGTGGAGAACCAGTGTTGACAGGGCCAATTCAATCAGGGTGGATGTAGTCCACTCCCAATAATGGATGAGGAGGTGTCAATTCCAAGAGAAGAAAAGCTGCTTCTGTAATGAGCCAGCCACGCCCAGTCCCTACTCAAGCCCAGATTAATGGTGTTAAATTTGCAAATGAATTTTAGTTCTGCTGTTTCTCTTTGAGGTCTGTTTCTGAAGTTTTTTTGTTCAATGATAGTGACTTTTAAATCTGTACTAGAATGACCAGGGAGATTGAAGTATTCACCTACTGGCTTATGTATGTTACCATTCTTGATGTCGATTTGTGTCCATTTATTCTTTTGCGGAGGGACTGTCCGGTTTGGCCAATGTACATGGCAGAGGGGCATTGCTGGCACATTGATGACATCTTCATCATATGGACCCATGGAAAGGAGGCCCTTGAAGAATTCCACCTGGACTTCAACAATTTCCACCCCACCATCAACCTCAGCCTGGACCAGTCCACACAAGAGATCCACTTCCTGGACACTACAGTGCACATAAGTGATGGTCACATAAACACCACCCTATACCGGAAACCTACTGACCGCTATACGTACCTACATGCCTCCAGCTTCCATCCAAGACACATCACACGGTCCATTGTGTCCATTAGCTAAGCCCTAAGATACAACTGAATTTGCTCCAACCCCTCAGACAGAGACAAACACCTACAAGATCTTTATCAAGCATTCGTAAAACTACAATACCCACCTGGGGAAGTGAGGAAACAGATTGACAGAGCAAGACGGGTACCCAGAAATCACCTACTACAGGACAGGCCCAACCAGGACAATAACAGAACACCACTGGCCATCACATACAGCCCCCAGCTAAAACCTCTCCAGTGCATTATCCACGATCTACAACCTATCCTGGAAAATGATCCTTCACTCTCACAGACCTTGGGAGGCAGGCTAGTCCTCACTTACAGACAACTCCCCCAACCTGAAGCAAATACTCACCAGCAACTACACACTACACCACAGAAACTCCAACCCAGGAACCAATCCCTATAGCAAACCTCGTTGCCTACTCTGTCCCCATATCTACTCTGGACTCAACCACATCAGCCACACCATCAAGGGTTCATTCATCTGCACATCCACTAATGTTATATATGCCATCATGTGCCAGCAATGCCCCTCTGCCATGTACATTGGCCAAACAGGACAGTCCCTCCGCAAAAGAATAAATGGACACAAATCGGACATCAGGAATGGTAACATACGCATCCGAAGAAGTGAGGTTTTTACTCACGAAAGCTTATGCCCAAATAAATCTGTTAGTCCTTAAGGTGCCACCAGACTCCTTGTTGTTTTCCTAGACTGCCATTACCATACTGCTCCTTGTTGGGAACTTAGTTGCAGAAGCACAGGAACCTCATTATTCTTTGCAATGCCCCAAATTGCCAACGCTAACCTTTTTTTTAGGTGGGTAGTATTTGGACTTTGTCCCCTTACGCATGGATATCTGACAGCACATTGCAGAGCCCATACAGAAAGGGGGAGTCATGCTGATTATCTGAAATATGGTGGAATAGAGCCACACGTATTGCTCTGTGTGGCTGTAAACCCTACAGTCACCAAACATGTGCCGTTTCCCTGGGCTCAGTTTTAAGGACAGAGTTCAGTCTTTTAAGCTCATCACAATACAGATGATACGCTCAAGACTATGAGCTTCCTCCAGCTCCACTGAACTCAGTGGGAGTCTTTTCACTGAGTTCAGTGGAGAATGGCTCAGGTTCTAAATCCTGCTCTCACTAAGACAATGACAGGGAGTGGAGACCTGGCTTGGTGCATCTTTTGCACACACACACACACACACACACATGACTGTTGGCTTACTACAAAAGGATTCCTCATGTCAGGGCATTTTTCTGCAACCAGAAAGCTCTTGTTGCTGATCACAACATAACCAAATAATACCTTCCACACAACTAAGGGTCTGATATGGAGCCCAGTGCACTGGCCCTCTCTCCTAGTCTTCTCTTCAGAGCTTTGGAAAGACTGAAGAAAGATGCCCCTAGCTCATGAGCAAGGGGGAAGAACTGAGCCCTATGTTGTTATTAATTATTATTAAACTTTTTCTGGAATAACATCACAATACTTTAGTCAGTAGAATAATTTTTTAAAATAAATTTTGGTGCTTAAAACTGATTTTAAAAAAAAAACTCCCAATTGTATTCCTCGTCTGCTGTTCTTCTCTATCTTGGAGTAGAAGAATAAGCCTAATTCCGAGAGAAATCAATTCTTATTCCCCCCTGGGGGAGTCATCAGCTCGACTGGCCATGATTGCTGATAGCTTCAGAAAGACTTGCCTTTATTAGCTGCAACTGCAGGCACTTGCTTCTGCTTTGGGTGTGTGCACCATATCCTAGTTACTTAATTTCTAATTGTAATTAGGGAGGGAGGCAGTGGAGATGAATGGCTTATACATAAAACATTCTCAGGCTGCTGTTGCTGGCCAAAGCACTCCTGATAACACAAGTCGCTTATTTCTGAGTTTACTCAGCACAAGGCAATTACCACTGTAATTGGCAACATTTGTTAATTTCAAATTGGTTTCATTCATCGTCAACAGCATAACTATGAGGGATGAACTAGCATATTCATATAAAATCACCCCCCCCACACACACATACACACTTTTGCCAAAAGTAGGAACTTGAACCTAAACTGAACCTTTGTTCAGACTCCAAAAAAAAGTCTGATGAAGTCCCATTTTAAATCTCATGTCCAGGTTCTGACAAGACCAAAAGGAGTACTAATCTCACAGGAAAGGGTGATCTCATAGGTTTTTTTTTACAGCCCAACCAGAAGCTGGAAATACCAGCAATCTCATGTGTGTGGGGCGGGGGAGAGGGGAGATCCTGTTTTGTCATGTTTCCAGCCCAGTTTTACAGATCTTTATAGAATTGGAATAAAGTTTGGATAAACACTCAATCTTTTGGGTGCTTTTCTGATCCATACCTCCAACCCTTGTGAGTTTTGTACTTCAGTATTACAATCAGAGCTGACCAGTGGATGACAATTCTGTTTTGCAGCAACTTCGAAGGTTTTGAAATTTGTTTTCATTCTGCTTTGGAACAAAACCAAAACCTTTTGAACATTTTTGTGAAAATAGAACTGGGGAGGGGAGTCTCTTTAGGCTGGTGGTTAGGGCATAAGCCTGGGGTGCAAGGATTCAGGTTCAACTGTCTGCCTGATTCAGAGTATAGATTTCCATCCCAGACCACGCCAAATCAGGAACTTGAAGTGGGGTTTCCCACATCCCAGGCTAGGGTCATACCCTGTTTCCCCGAAAATAAGACAGTGTCTTATATTAATTTTTGCTCCCAAAGATGCGCTAGGTCTTATTTTCAGGGGATGTCTTATTTTTCAGAAATGAAAAATGCCTTATTATCGGTGGATGCCTTATTATCGGGGAGGTCTTATTATCGGGGGGATGCCTTATATTACAACGAGAGGCAAAACTGTAAGTAGGCCTTATTTTCGGAGGATGTCTTATTTTCGGGGAAACAGGGTAGCCACCCAGCTACAAAGTCAGTCAGTCTTCCACTTGCCCTCTCCAGACCGAAAAACCTTCACAATTAAATTTTGTGAAAACATTCAGCTTTGACAAAACAGCATATTTCACCCAAATAAAATTATGGCAAAAAAATGTTTAAACCAGCTCTAGTTAAAATCCACATAGTGAGTGGGATGAATATTGCTATAAAACTATGATGACTTTTGTTAGCAGCACAATGCATCTTTGCATTTCTAAGAACTATACTTGAGTGCAGAGTTCAGCAGTCATTATGGAAAGAGTCGGTGTAACATACAATAGAGGAGAAACACACACCGTGCGCTCTCCCTTACAAATGTTACTTCTGAACTTTCTTGCTCGCTAACTGTAAAAAACCCCAAGAATTCATATGGAAAGGATCCATTTGCTCTTTGTATCGGGAAAGGCATAGAGAAAGTCTGATCATTTTCTATAGTTCTATTGCTACCAGCAAAATCAAAATTGAGGTCTCCACTATGACTGTGTACATATATTTTGTAGGTTGTAATTTTCTGCATTTTATGTAAAAATAATCTCTTTTGCCCTGATTCTCTTCTTACATGGGGGCAAATCAGGAGTTACTCCACTGCAGTCAGTGAAGTTATGTGAGTGTACAAGTGGCATAATTGGGAGGAGAATGAGGTTCTACTCATTATTATGTTTGTGCAGAGGTGACACATGGGTGGGGGGCACATGGGGTCACGTGCCCCCAGATTTATTGCTTGGCTTGTACTGAGCATGCTCATATGGACTGAGCATGCTCAGTAACATCTGCTGAAGTCACTGCCCTCACTCTGCCCCCCCACTATCGGAAGGTATGGGCCATCTCTGTGTTTGTGCTTGTGAATTCAGACTTCCTAAAAGGTGCTTCACTTGCGACCCTAGAGAGACCGAAATCTTCTTTTTATTCATGGAAGAGGTACAGCTTTGTAGTAGCAGTGCAAGCTGCCTCATACCCTCCCATCAGAATGCTTCAGCTCTGACATGGGAAGATCACCTCTCAGACAGCTCCATCTCAGTGCACCTGCACTCCTTGGCTTCTCTTCTCAGGCTCCCCAAAAAGCTGTTGGTGACGGGTGGCATTTTTTTTGTGTTGGAAGCATCAGTTTAATGGGAAATTAACTGACCACCAAATGTATTTTGCACAAGCCATGGCACAGCCGTCAGATGGCAACGGCTTTCTGTGGCTATTGACCTATGTTAAAAGGCTCTATGTCCTGTTAACAGTGGTCTGAGCCTTCCAGGTCCTTTTAGACTAAAAGGCTTGTCTGCATCCTAGCTGGCTGTTATTGATGTGATTAAATTATGGCTTAAATGTTGCCTTTTGTGGTGTGCTTACATAGGCTGGGTTACGTTCATATTTCATCTTTGATCATATGATTCAACACAGAGTCCTGACTGAGGGCAGTGTACTCCTAGCACTTCCCCCAGAAAACAGAAACAATTAAGGACCTGATCCAAAGTTCTCTGAAGTCAACGGGAGAAAATCAAAGCACATGCCATCAGAAATCATATCCTTTCTTTCTTCTAAACCCTGTGCTCTAATGTTGTCTTAACATTACGTCCTGTCCAAACTTAGCCTCAGTCCTGCAAGCTGATCCCATAGGCGCAGAGATCTGACCATGCAGGATTGGGGCCTTAGACTCTAACCTCAGGGCTGAGACTGTGTTATTTGTCTGTGCAGTACCAGGTACACATGCATTGCTTTGGAAATAAAATCAACCAAAATTAGAATAAACAACAGTCTGAAGTCATGCCTCAGTACTGTGCTTAAACATGTGGCTGACTTTAAGCATGTGAGTAATCCCATTGGATCCATTGGTCCTAGGGTGACCAGATATCCTGACTTTATAGGGACAATCCCGATGTTTGGGTCTTTTTCTTATATAGGCTCCTATTACTCCCCACCCCCTGTCCTGATTTTTCACATTTGCTGTCTGGTCACCCTAATTGGTCCCAAAATAGCGGGAGACCAGTTGTGTACTATGTGATTTTCCAAACTTTTTTTCTGGGGACCCAGTTGAAGAAAATTGTTGATGCCTGCAACCCAACGGAGCTGGGGATGAGAGGTTTGGGGTGTGGGAGGGGGCTCAGGGCTGGGGCAGAGGGTTGGGGTGCGGGGGTGAGGGCTGTGGGGTGGGGCTGGGGGTGAGGGGTTCAGGGTGTAGGAGAGGCTCTGGGCTGGGACAGGGGATTGAGGTGCGGGAGGGGGTCAGGGCTTCGGGCTGGGGATGCAGGCTCTGGGGTGGGGCCAGGGATGAGGGGTTTGGGGTGCAGGAAGGGGTTCTGGGTTTTGGGGGGGATCAGGGCTGGGTCAGGGGATTGGGGCCTGGGGTTGGGGCACGGACTTACCTCCGGTGGCTCCCGGTCAGCGGTGCAGCCGGGGTGCAGAGGCAGGTTTCCCGCCTGTCCTGGCACCGCAGACCGCGCTAAGCCTCGAAAGTGGTCAGCAGCAGGTCCGGTTCCTAGGGAGAGGCGTGCAAGCGGCTTCACGCAACTCTCGCCCGCAGGCACCGCCCCCCTAGTTCCCATTGGTCCCAGCCAATAGGAGTGCGGAGCCGGTGCTCTGGGCAGTGGCAGCGCGCAGAGCCCCGTGGCCCAGCTGCCTAGACGCCAGACCCAGTGCTGGCCACTTCCGGGGCAGAGCACGGTGTCAAAACAGGCAGGCACTAGCCTGCCTTAGCTGGGCAGCACCACGGATGGGACTTTTAATGTCCTGGTTGGCGGTGCTGACCAGAGCGACCCAGTGCCTGACATGCTGTGACCCAGTACTGGGTCGTGACCTGAAGTTCCAAAAACACTGTACTATGTCATTCATTTAGCAGACTGAAGAAAATATCATTCATTACACCTAGATGCAGCAACAAACCAATTATCTTTTGACAAATATCGATTTCACGCTTTGCTGAAGCAAAAGGGGGGGGAGAAAGAAAAACTTCTACTCATAATTGAGGAAATGTTCTGCATAAACAATCTGTAGATGCAAGGGATTCTGTACAGGAAGACTTCTGAACACCAGTACTGCATACTGAATAGACATTAACGTATTTTATTGAGTTGTATAGTGCTGAATGGCACCATAGCTGCTAGGGACTTCTTTGCAACAGGCCAAAGTGTACTCTCTGATGTGTGCATAAAGTTCCCATTCAAGTCAATGGGAATGATGCATATATAGCTGAGGGCAGGATTTGGCCCAAAGCCAGAAAATATACAGTTACACACCTAAAGCTACCTTATGTGGAGCCCTTTAAAACAATGCTGCTACCTCTTGAAATCTTAGCAACTATGTTGTCATTTTGTCAGGAATGAACCAACTAAAAGCAAAATTATAGCCCACTGATCACTATATGTTGGCTAAAGAAGGAATTCCCCCCCCCAGTCAGATTGGCATTGACCGTGGGGTTTTTCTGCTTCCTCTGCAGTGTGAAGAATGGGTCACTGGCTAGGATCATCTGGGTGTATGTCACTTAATTCCCTGTCATTGCAGTGGCCTCGGACATTGGTGGCTCCTCAGTCCCTCCTGTTCTTTGCCTGTGGCATGGAGTAATTTAGTTTCCTCTGGTCTATCTCTGGCTTTTGGGTTTAGCGGGTGCTGGGCGGTGTTTGGCGGCCTGTAATAAACCAGAGCGCAGACTAGATGAGCTGGTGGTATCTTCTGGCCTTAAACTCTGTGAGTCTATAAAATTAAAGTAAAATAAATCTCTCGCCCGGCCAGCCTTTAAGCTTGCTAAAGTTGGACCACTGAGGGTATAAATTCCATAGGAAGGTCCTTAGCTGAGAAAGTCTTGCTGCTGGTCTTGGGGAGTAAATGTCAAGAATTGACCGTGAGAGCATCATTATTCTTATTTGACTCATCATTAGGTTTGGCTTATTGGCCCACCAAGACCTTTTCAATGCAAGCTGAAAAGCACAGGCCTCTCAGAAAATGGTCACAATGATAAAGAGGAAGATTCAGAGCCTTAATCACAACACACTTAGAGGGCATGATCCAAAAATTATTGAAGTTGGGGTGGGGTAGGGTTTTTACACGGACTAAGGATCAAGACCAGGCCCTGAAGCGGCAAAGCGAGAAGGAGAAATAAACCCCACATAAATGGATAAAAAAATCCTGTTTGAAAATGAATTCTGGATGGAGCTCAGAAGATAAAGCTCGGTAGCCCCATAACATCTGATTTCTGTTGACAATGCTGCAGTATTCATTAAATACACATAATCTGAACATTATCATCAAAAAGCAGCATTAGGAAAGCTGCATAGTTATTTTTGTCAGAGGCAAAATTCAGCAGTCGGATTTTGCTCCGGGCAAATTCCTACTGCCCTTCTGCAGTGACAAGTTTGAGTGAGATGGAGCCTGCATGCCGAGAGCAGAAATCCATTTCATACCCCATGGAAAATTGTTGCCCTCTGCTCTTTTCTCATTTACCTAATGGATTTTAGCCTTTCCCCTCAGCAGTAGATAATGTGGGAAGCAAACTTTTTGTTTGGCGCACAATGCATATGCATTGCATGTTTATTTTTGTATCTGGTTTTAGAAAGCTGGCCAACTTTAAGTAGTCTACACCTAAGGACTGATCCGAAGTCCACTGAAGTCAGCGAAAAGACTCCTATTGACTTCAATGGACTGTGGCTCAGACTCCTATGGTAAGATTGTGACCTCATTGAAATCAATAGCAAAACTCCTTTTGGCCTCAATGGGGCAAAACATTTACTCCTAGTGCAGCGACGCTGAAACAGATTAAGAAAACAGACAATTAAATCTCAACATTAAAAGTACAGCAAAGATGATCAACGGTCATATTAGAAAAAAGAACAGGAGTACTTGTGGCACCTTAGAGACTAACAAATTTGTTAGTCTCTAAGGTGCCACAAGTACTCCTGTTCTTTTTGCGGATACAGACTAACACGGCTGCTACTCTGAAACCGGTCATATTAGAGATAATATAAAAATAAGAGGCCGACATGATTCAATTTTACATTTTATTTCTGCTCCAGAGACAGACAAAGGAATATACTTCCATTTGTTTGGAATAAGACAGAATCCCAGTGCGTGTTACAGCCTGGTGAATTAACTTAGCAAAACTCCAGTCTGCAAGTGTATTATTTTAACATGGCACAGAAAAAGACAAAGAGCATCTGGTACATTTCTGCATCTGTAAAACTAGGCCTTGAAATGTTCTTTGCTTCTTATGTAATTCTGACAAGAACAAAGTTTGCAACATTCAAGACATTCAGCTTTCTCTCTCTCTCTGTGTATGTAAGTATCGTTCTCATATAGCATATGATGAGTCACATAATATAATTACATAGAAAGTTATTTGATCTTTAATTTTGCCTAGACAAACATTAGTTGCTTCCTAAGCAGCATTTTAGTCCTATTAGTATCTTCCTAATAGCTGTGGTTTTTTAATTACTGATAATTAGTATTTACATAAAGCCTTATGCAAACAATTCATGAAGTACTTGTAGTAATTACATATGTAAATTGTTATGAAAGAAAAATGTTCACAGTGTAATGAAACCAATGCTGGTGAAGTAGGTGGTAAACAGGGGTCAAGTTTTAATGTTTAAAAATCTTGTTAGAAGGATCAAAATGTCCCTCATTTATTTTCTGCATCACTACTTGTCAAGTTCTTTTTAACAGGACAGAAGTGGAAGACAGGTTTGCTGATTTTGCCGATGATAATGGTGGGAAAATATTTCACAAATTCCTTCTATTAGACTGGCATGGTGGTCTCATTTAAGGGTTGAAGGAAATGTCTGGCTGACAGATTGGGCTCTGTGGGATCCTACCAGGGAGAACAGGAATGTGGAAATCAAGATTCAGACAAAGGAGGGGATGAAACAGATCAGAAAATTTAAGAACCTCTGTGAAAGGTTCCTCTCTTGTAAAATTCAAACAGCTCTTTACCAAAATTTGGAAACGTATGAATATTGGAAGTGGCAACCTTGTGGGAAAGCCAGTTCTGGTGGGATTTCTAGTCCAGTTTCGTTGTCTCAAGAAGTTCAGATAGATAGATGGACTTATAGTACATAATACATGTGTGGATGGATATACAGATACAACCTTATCATATGT